>NC_138052.1:82111491-82235992 GCF_964194185.1 Rhinolophus hipposideros | reverse complement strand
TTGGGATTGCTAAATTTCTCAAGAAATCAGCTGACAGTCTTATGGGAGCAGTTAGGTAACTAACTGCTTTCCTCTTGCTGCTTTTAAAATTCTGTCTTTGTCTTTAACCTTTGGTATTTCATTATGATATGTCTTGGGTGGGGCCTCTTTGTTTGGGACTTTGTTCATCTTGTTTGGGACTTTCTGCATTTTCTGGGCTTGTATATCTATTTCCTTTGCCAGGTTAAAGAAGTTTTACAGTCATTATTTCTTCAAATACGTTTTCAAATCCTTGCTCTCTGTCTTCTTTTTCTGGTACACCTATGATGCAGGTATTGGTATGCCTAAAGTTGTCCCAAAGGCCCTTTAAATCATCCTCATTTTTTTTGGATTCTTTTTTCTTTTTGTAGTTCTGATTGCTGTTTTCTGTTACCTTATCTGTTAAGTAACTGATCCAATCCTCTCCTTTATCTAATCTGTTGATTCTCTCTAATTAATTCTTCATTTCAGTTACTGCAGTCTTTATGTCTGACTGGTTCTTCTTTATGTTTTCTATATCCTTTTTTATGTTTCCTATCTCATTGTTGAAGTTCTTCCTGAGATTATTGAACACCCTTATAACCAGTGTTTTGGATTTTGTGTCTGGTAGATTGCTTGTCTCCATTTTGTTTAGTTCTTCTGGAGCTTTGTTCTGTTCTTTTATTTGGAATATATTTTTTTGTCTCCCGTTTTGGCTGCATCCCTTTTTTATTTCTGTGAAGGGCTCCTATACCTGCCCTTCTTATTTATTTTTAATTTTTTTAGAGTGCACAGCTCACAGTAGCCCATGCGGGGATCGAACCGGCAACCTTGGTGTTATTGACACCATGCTTTAACCAACTGAGCTAACTGGTCACTCCTATGCTTCCCAGTCTTAGTAGAGTGGCCTTATGTAGTAGGTGTCCTGTGGGACCCAGTGGTGCAGTCTCCCTGGTCACCAAAGCTGGGTACTCTAGGTGTGTCCCTTGTGTGTGGTGTATGTGCCCTCCTGTTGTAGTTGAGACTTGATTGCTGTGCATATCAATGGGAGGAATTGATCCTTAGGCTGATTGATTGTGAGGACTGGCTGTGACTACAATGGAGAAGCTATGTGCAGGGGCTGACTCTAAAGAACAAGGTACACTGTAGCAGGGTTCTTGTTCCTGCCCAGACTGACCTTTGGGTGTGTCATCTTTGGAGGTGGCCAGGTGATTTCTGGACCAGTCCAAAGCTGGCCACTGGGTCTACCAGCCCTGGGGCCTTCTGGGAGGGGGCCAAATTTAGCTCTAGTCTGTGCTCTATCTGGGGCCACCTTGCATGAGCCACAAAGCAATCCAGAGATGGCCACCACCCATGCTGTGCTTGGAAGTGCCTTGAGAGATGTGGGAACAAAGTCCCAGAGAGCTGTTTCTTGGTCTCACATGGAAAGGTGCTGGCTCAGTTATTAGATGGCCATCAGCTATAATCAGTTAGCTATTAGCCACTAATATAACTGCTGTGGCTACACTAGGAGGTTGATTTGTTGGGAGAGAAGTGGATGGCGGATTGTGGCTAGCAAGTGGGTTTAGCAAGTGTGGATGGCAGATTGCAGATCGTGTGGATCCTGCTTCCTGTGTCTCCAACCCAGCCACCAGCGAGATTACAGTGGTATGACTCCCCTATCTATGGCTCCATTAGTGTTCCTTTTTGGCCTCATCATATCCTGCATTCTTGTGCGGGGAGTGGGAGCAGAGTCCCTGCATGAAAAGAGGCCAAGCCACGACCAAGGCTGGTTGTCATTAGAGCCAAGCTTAGGGCAGCTCAGCCAGAGGTACAGAACATACTGAAGATAGGTGATGCTTATTTTGGTTTTGTGAACCTTTCAGAGATTTTAGGAAAGTCTGCAGCATGAGGCAAGGCAAGCTGTTTATATGGAAAAGCCACTGGAAGCGGCTTGCATGTGCCTGGAATGTTGGCTGGGGCCTGGTCTCAGGGAATCACTAGGCGGTAGACGAAAAGTGATAGCCAGTTTGATGGATACTTAGATGTAGAGGTCGCCTGTGCCTGTACGCTTGGAGGGGGAGGTCTCAACAAAGAAACAATGGCTTCCACCAGCTTCTCTGTCTGTGAGAAAGCTGCCTCTTCAGCCTTCATTCTGAAACCAGACAACTCGGTTCCCTCCATGTATGTCCCTGGCACCCTTCGAGCTGCTGTCCAGCGCTGGAGCTCAGAATGAGTGAGTTCATCAATGAGTAAGTCTGTGAGTGGGTCATTTAAGAGGAGCACCTGGGAGTGCAGCTGCCCTCCGTCTCACTTAGTAACAATCTCTGCTGGTTTTCACAGCCAGAAGTTATAGGGACTTCACTCCCTAGCACTGAAACACTGGCCTGGGGAAGGGCTGGGACCCCTTGCTCCTCAGGGGTTACCTCTGCAGCCAAGATATCCCTCACAATTATTAATGGTCACAACACGGGTGTGGGACCAGGCAATTCCACATTTCTGGCTCTCCTACCAGTCTCCAGGTGGCATATTCTGTATGTGCATAGTTGTAGGCTTAGGTTCACCTAGACTTCAGGTGCTTCTGTAGTTTAGTTTTAATTTGTGTGGTCCTGAGAGGAGGTGGGCACAGCGTTTACCTACTCCACCATCTTGACTGGAATCCCCCTGTTGTTACTTCTGAAATATCACATTTCTTAGAATTCTTTTATTGCAAGAACCAGAAATCAACTCTGGCTATTATAGACAAAAGGGAATGTATTGGAAGAATATCAAGGTTTCCTAGAATCATCATGAAAGTGGAGAACTGGGTTTGGTGTCAGACTCTTCTCTGAGCTCCAGACCTATAACACCTCCAAGTGGATTTCTTAAAGGCATCTCAGGATTGCTTCCTTCCTTCTAGACAAACTTCTTTCTTGCTTAAAGCCCTTCCATAGCTCTCAATTGTCCTTAGTATAATCAAGTATCCTCAACAAGGTCTTTGTGACCTTAGACAATCTTGAATGTGTTGCCTTACTAACTTCCCACCTCCCACTCACTACCCAACTCCTCCAGCCTGGCCCCTGTCTACTTTGTCAGCATCCTTTCATGCCTAGTCCTGTCTTGAAAGCCAACCTAGAGCTTTCCACCTGGTTTGCCTTTCTGCAAATTGATTGCAGATGTACCAAGATTTTAGGCCTTTTAGGACTGCTAGAGGTGTAGGCTGTTCACTGACTCTTGTGTGCAATGGTGTAAAAAATACCAGGAAGCACTTCTTCTGGTCAGGATAATTCCTTCTGGTCAGGATCATTTCCTCTCAATTCCACAAATGCATCCTGTAGGGCTTTTATCCATGATGTTCCCCAACTCTTCGCTCAGCTCATCCATTGAGACTCAACTTTTGCATCGATTCCCCTAAAAGGACTTCCCTGACTGCCCACATTTGGTTAGCACATCCTATCATTCAGTCCCACAGAGTCCTCTACTCTGCCTTTTGAAATATTTGTGGCACTTAAAATTACATTCATCAATGTCTAACTCTCCCACTCTATACCCAGTGGAGCAAGGTCTCAGGCTGGTTCACTACTAAATTCCCAGCAGCAAGAACAATTTCTTGAATGGACATTTGATAAATTTTTGTATCTAAATGGGAATTTAGACCAATCTTTATTTCTCAGATTTAGGTAAACTGAAATAATAACAATTACTATCTTAAATATGTGTACTCTTTTAAAATTGTTTTTATAATTAAAAGTCTTCTTATTTGAAAGTAAAGAAAGTGAAGCACTAAAAACAAAAGCAAAAATAACAACATGCCTAAGGCAGCCCAACCTACCAGTGGAAGATTAGTACTGAGAACTCAGATTTCCTGCCTTTCCTCTGTGTTAATTAGAAGCTTGGGAAAGCTTTGGGTATATCTGATTTTTTTAAAGGCTGATATCCTCTAGGCGCAGGGGTGTCAAAACTTTTTTCAGTGTTTTTTACCAAGGGCCATATGCGGTAAAATACACAAACAGCCAGGCCACTCACTCGAGGTGAAGTACATATTGCCTCACCTGGTTTATTTAAGTAAACTAAATATATTTTTGGAATTTCCTGCGGCCCAATTAACAATGGATTGCAGATCGCAGTTGGCCTGCGGGCCGCAGTTTTGACGCCCCTGCTCTAGAGCAACTGGAATTTTTATTTTTTTTTTAACGTGACTGCCACAGTCAAAGTCAGACTTTTCGGTGGCATAACGTATTGGCCTAACCCATGATAGCAGTTGCCACACGCTCATTTCACTTCTTGCTGGTCTGTTGACATTTTCAAGTACTGGGGGAAATTTGTTACAAAAATTCCTCATTATCTGTCATCTATCAACTTTGTATTTTGATTTGAAAATATGTCACAAAATGTGCTTATTAAATCACCATACACTTTATACACTTTAAATGTCTTACAATTTTGTCAATTATACCTCAATAAAGCTGAAATTTAAATAAATAAATAAATAAATAAATAAATAAATAAATAAATAAGATGAGCAAAGTTCTCCTGAAGAAAGAGAAGAAAAGAAAAGGAAAGGAAAAGAAAGAAAATTGCATCCAAAAAGATAAGGAAGAGTTAAAAAATATATATGTATGCATATATATATTTATTTATACTATTGCGATGATTAGACAAAGAATTTTGTTTTACAATTTTGTGAAATTGCTGGCTCTCTACTTGGGTTTTTCTGTAACAATTGTGAGGACAATTTACAGAGGTAACCAGCAGAAGAAAAAAAAGCCTTCTAGTAAGAAACATAAGGAGACAAATATAGCAACCATGAGAACTTCTGATTTCTTTTCAATACCTCATGTGACATTTCTGATTATAAATTGATAACAGATGAGCATCAGTATGAAAAATTTACTATTGTGTGTTGCAGACATGTTATTCATAACAATATGCCAGATGGAAATGTGAGCTTTAACTAGAAAGTGAGTTATTTTGGCCTTTCCATTTTGTGTAAATCTTCAAAACATAAATTAAAAGCAGAAGGTGTGTTGTATGGATTCAGAATGTAAAAACCTCTATAAATCTTTCAGCAGCATAAAGGACAGCATATTCAACTGGCCAGACGGACACTCTTATCTTCTCTCTCGTGTTGTTGTTCTACTTTGGGATGACAGAATTAAAGAAAAATGTACCCTGAAATGAGTATTTCCCACTCTAAATAGTCCAGACAGGGCTCATTTCCATTCCTGTTCTCAATGCCCTATATGGTGCATCATGTTGAAAGCTTTTTCATTCAGAAAATATTTCAATCTTTCATGGTTTTTCAGTGTCTATATGAAAGAGGACTCAGTGCATAGAGTAATGATTTCTTAAATGGCCACTTGAAATGTATTTATTTTGTTTTCATATTGCCTGAATAATTTATGTGATATATTTTGCTACTTATAAAGAAGAGAAACTCAAAAGGCAATTTTTTAGATCTGGGAAAGCTGTTTTCCCCCATAAAAATCAAGCTAGTACTCAGAATGTCCTTATGAGCAATATCATAAAATAAAAGATGAATATTTAATACATGAGTAGAAATAGAAAAATTCACACTTACATTATTGCCATATACCTCAATGAATAAAAGAATTACAAAGTGTGAAAATGAAATATCAAGATGACAAAACCTCCAAAAAGGAAATACCTCTATTAGCCAAGAATGTATAAATTATTTCTACCCTAAATACCAGCATAGGAAACCACAGAGCATATTTCAAGTTTGGAAATTAGGAAATAATTTTAACGTAGCATATGTGACAGTGACAATGGGGAGTATTAAGTGCTTATGTTGCCCTGTACTTTTCTAGCTTATCCCACACGTAATTGCCAGAATAGCCTTCCTTAAAAAAGCACAGTTCTGCACATGTTGCTCCCCAGGTTAAAAATATTCAAAGGCTTTTTATTATCTACAGAAGAGTTAACCCCCCCCCCCCTTTTTGGAGATATATACTGAAATATTTATAGATAAATTAATATTATAACCAACATTTGCTTTAAAATGATCTGGGGGCATGAAAGGGAGGGAGACAATGGAGGCATAGATGGAATAAGATTGGCCGTGAGTTGATCATTGTGGAAGATGGGGAATAACTACAAGGTTTTCATTATCAGATTTTTCTCTCCTTCTGTATGTTTTATAAGCTAAAAAACCTCTTTTCATTGACATTCAAACTTCTATAATTTGGACCTAGTAATTTACTTTTCAAGTTTCATAGTCAACTTCTCAAGCATCCAAGGCCACATCCAAATCACTGTCAAAATGTTGTCCCTGAGCATATCTTTTCTCAAATCAATGCCTTTATTCAGGTTATTTTTCCTTCCTGGAATGTTCTTCCCTCTTAGCTTTATTTGTTGGACTCCATTTTTCTGACCTGAGTTCTCTCTTCTGTAAAATGATGGAGCTGGACTAGATAACTTCCAAGATCTCTTCCACCCTATAATTATTGATGTAGGTTGACCACTCACTGCTAAAAACAATGGGTCTACTTAGGAATAGTCGATAAACAGAGGACTCAACTAGCCACAATCTGAGGTAGGCCTGACAAGTATCTGCAACATCAAATTGTTTGGGGGAATATTGATAAAATTAGATTTTTTCCTTGTTTAGTGTTTCACTATTGTTGACTTTGTGGAAACATATCATCCCCAAAGAAAGCCATCCTAAATAATCTCTGAGGTCTACTTAACAATATATTAGATGATTTCATGGAGGGAGTGTGTCTTAGGGAAAGAGGTAGACACTGAGAATAGAGCATAGGAACTGGTTGTAGGAATTTGGCTAGAGTGTAAGACTATGAAGCATGGAAAGAAAGAGTGACTAAACTGGTTTTGGCTCTCCTTGTACCATTTGAGCACGATTCCTCTTATTTCAAATGACTTAGAGGAAACATTTTTTGCTGCATGGATTTCCGTTATTAAATGTTAACTAAAATTATTTCAGGAATAAAAAGCTCCTAGCAGCCACTGAATGTAACAAAAGAGCAAGATTTTTTAAAATAAATGTTCTTATTCTCTAATTATAAAAGTCACACACAATTTAATTGTTGTGGTATTATAATAATTAGAACGACTTCCTTTTATAATTACTCTTTTCCAAAATGTTCTTAGAGGTGAATGAGTGATTTTTGGCATGTATCTCTGTCCCTCTGGTTAGAATTTCCTCTCCTTACCCACTCACCAGAGCAAGCCGCAACGAAAGGCATGTTTGTGCTCTGTGAGCCTGTCTAATAATAAACACAGTTGATTGGACCAGAAGGTAGAGAATCCCTCTACCAGGATTCTATAACTGGGACTAAAATTAATTAATTAGTCTGTATGGTTAATGTGATGATATTAAATCTGTATTACAACTCTTTTGGTTGATAGTAACAGAAATGGAAATTCAAATGTGCTTAAACAAAATATAAATAATTTATTGGCTCATTAACTTAGGAGTCCAGAGAGATGCTGCTTACTGTTTGGCTGGATATAGGTATCAAATGACATCTTCAGGATTGAATCTATCCATTTCTGAGTTCGTTTTCTTTGTGTTGTCTTCATTCCCAGGCATTCATTCCTGTAGAGGAAGTTACCCACCAGTAGCTTCACACCTATATTCTACCATTTTAGCACCCTCGAACAGAAGCAAAATTGTTCACTGGTTCTAGAAAAAATTGTCAGGAAAGATTTCCACTGGCCTAGTTTGGATTATGGGTCCATGCACCCATGGCAAAGGCTAGGGCATTTCCATACTCTGAGGACCCAAACCCAAGTCAAAATCCCACCCTGAGGTGAGTCATGCCTGAAAATGATGGACTGAAAATGCAGAAGGAATGGTTCTTTAGAGGGCAATTAAGTTGCTTTATCTCATCACAGGGTCATATATTAGAAAAAGAGGTGATCATTAATTGGTAAGTTGATCTGTGGATTTGCTCTCTAGCACCAGTCTTGAGTTAGTCAGTTCTTGGATAGGAAATATATAAACAAAACGTTAACAGAATGGACTGACTGCATAGCTATAGAACCAGACTTTCTGTGATCTAAATGGCTGTGTTGCTTTTTCATTCTTCTGACCGAAGTTGGCGAAGCAGTCATTAATTTTTGTTCGTTTTAGCTTGGATTATGTTGGGAGAAAATGACTAAGGTGTTCGGGCCAATCAAATGACGATGATAGCACATACACATGGTTCCTCCCTAGTCTAGCTGAATATACAAAATCAGTTGACCAAATTCCTTGGGGAAGCCGCACGTATCAGGAACAAGCCTACTTATTCAATATAGCATATTAGCCTATTGATCCAATGTGTCTTGTTGGTACGTTGGCTTGTTGTTATGGTCTGAATGTTTGTGTCCCTCCAAATTCATATGTTGAAATCCTAATCCCCAGTGTGATGGTATTAGGCAGTGGGACCGTTGGGAGGTCATCAGATCCTGAAGGTGGAGCTCTCACGAATAAGATTAGTGCCCTTATAAAAGAGAACTGAGAGTGCTCCCTAGCTCCTTCTGCCATGTGAGCGCACAAGAAGTTGGCCATCTGCAACCCGGAAGAGTGCCATCACCAGGGTCCATGCTAGACTCCTGATCTTAGACTTTCATCCTCCAGAACTGTGAGAAGCACGTTATTTTGTTTATAAGTCATCCAGTCTATGGTATCGTGTTATAGCAGCCTGAATGAACTACACACTTATTTACTTATCTTTGAAGAAAATGGAATTAGGCAGATATGATATTTGCCAACAGGTAGAATGTGTGGATTGCCCCTAGTCCCATTCACTATCCAAAGAAACACATATAATCAGTTTTTCATTTCTACAAAATAAAAACTCTTTATTGGTAAAGTTGAAATAATTTAGAATGAATACATTTCCCCCTTCACCAATTATAAAAGTTCATTTTAATCCAATCTAAGTCAGGCCTCATCTCTTTTATGAATTCTTCCTTAATCACTCTACCAATATCATTTCCTTTAAGCACAGAGAGGCTAAGAACCTTTATCCAATGTCATACATTAGTGGTCAAGCATGGCTTTGAAACCAGATCGTTTGATTCTCAATCCCACACTTTACTACTCAACCTTCCACAGCACTTTGAGTCTGTATCAGTTATCTATAGCACAGTGCCTGGCACATAGTAAATACTTAATAAATAGTTGTCATTGTTATCATTATTACATAATATAACCTAATATTGCATATTAGGTTCTTATAAAAATGTCCTGTATTTTCTTCTCCCCACAGCACAGCCTCCACAACTTGTGAGGCAGGCATAATACTTAATATGTTATTGAATTTAATCTATCAATTAAACCAGAGGTAGAAGCATGCTGAATATCACTCTGTCTATTAGCATGAGTAATAAACACTGTTTTTTCAAATTTGAGATACAGTGGTCTTTTGTAATTTCTTAAATTTCATAAATGTACCAATGACTTTAACTTGGCTATTTTTTAAGCGGTACCAGGTAAAAAAATATAGAATGGACCCTCTGGAGAACATTCTCAGGTTCTTATAAGATTTAATTTAATTTAATTTAATTTTATATCCCCCTTTATTGATATATAATTGGCGTGTAATGTGTAACTTTAAGGTGTACAATGTAATGATTTGATACATATGTATATATATTGCAAAATAAGATTTTTATTTATTTATTTATTTTTTAAAGATTTTATTGGGGAAGAGGAACAGGACTTTATTGGGGAACAGTGTGTACTTCCAGGCCTTTCTTTCCAAGTCAAGTTGTTGTCCTTTCAGTCTTAGTTGTGGGGGGTGCAGCTCAGCTCCATGTCCAGTTGCTGTTGCTAGTTGCAGGGGGCACAGCCCACCATCCCTTGCAGGACTCGGGAAATTGAACCAGCAGCCTTGTGGTTGAGAGCCCACTGGCCCATGTGGGAATCGAACCGGCAGCCTTTGGAGTTAGGAACATATTGCTCTAACCGCCTGAGCCACCGGACGGGCCCAAGATTATTTTATTTTTATCATAACATTTCTAGCTATTTTTAATACTGACATGAAATAATGTGTTCTTTTATAATTTAGAATAGAACTAAGATGAAAATTGAAATGTATTTGGAGAACACTGACTACATTTAATACATTAGAAAAATTCTTCAAAGTTTGTCTGTTTTGAAAATACACCCTATCCTTTTCTGGACATCTTGTACCTGGAGAAAGTTCCCAGGTCACAGATAACATAATTATGGCAACTGAAGAATTTACAACCAAGACATTTGGGGTTGTGTTTAATATATATGGTAGACAGAAGTCTAAAATGGCTCCCATTGTTTCCCAGTCTAATATGATGAGATATCAAACCCTGATTAGTTACAATATTTGGCAGAAGGAATACTGCAGATGAAATTAAGGTTAGTAATCAATTGCTTTTGTGTTAATCCAAAGGAAGATAATCTGGGTGGGCCTCATCAATCATATGAGTCTTTTAAAAGGGAGAGCTCTCCCAGGCTGGTGGCATAAGTCAGAAAGATTTGAAGAACAAGGATTCAATACACCATTGCTGGCTTGAAAATGGAGGGGGCCACATACAAGGACTGGAGAGCAGTTTCTCATTTCTGAGACCAACCCCTTCAGCAACCACAAGGAACTGAATTCTGTTGACAATCTGACTAGGCTTGAGAAGTAGATTTTTCTGCAGAGCCTCCAGATAAGATCCCTGCCCCACCCGGATATCAGGCTAGGGAGATCCTAATCAGAGAATCCAGTGGAGCCCACCCAGACTTTTGATCTACCCAACTGTGAAATAATGAATATGTTATTTTAAGCTGCTTCAGTTTGAGGTGATTTGTTATACAGCTATAAAAAACTAATACAATTTTTTTGTATTGGTTGACCCATATGAAATTGTCAATATTCACTTTTTTGATCTGCAGAAATAATGATTTCAGTTGGTTCAACCTAATGTTATTTGGAAGGCAGCTATGCTCACCACTATACCACCAACGCTGGCTAATGTTATATGGATATATTTAATACTATTTGGTTGATGGATTCTTATAGACTTGACATCTCAGGAAGACACAAAAAAATAAATATTCACAGACTTTACTCACTCCCTTGTACTTTATTCCCCAAAATTCATACGCCTAAAAAATGTATATATGTTGACTTTCTCATCAGTCCCATTCCAGATAAAATGTCTCCTACCTTTAATCATGTTTCTAACTGTAATACGCTAAATGTAATACTCTCTTAATAAATGGACATTGCAATGTTCAAGTTTACAGTCATGGCCCTTTGAAATATAAACATTAATGATTCAGTTATGCAGAGTGATATGGGTGATTTGGGCATGGCCATTGGCGAGAAAAAGGTTTTACAGTTTAGATGATAGATTGAGACTTTTAAACTTCTTATCTGCAAATTTACAGAGCAGTTGAGGAAAGTAAGTTACCATGTACAGAAAGAGGACTCTTAGAGCTGATGATTAAGCTGAGAATTCAACAAGCCTTCCCTTCAAAATGCTCATGAAAACTTTTGGAAACAAAAAAGGGCAGAGGAATCTTCATTGGCATAAAGAAGGCAGCAATCCTGTTTTCTTCAAACAACTTAAAAACCATGTGTTTTTCTTTAACCTTTACATGTGTGAACCAAAAGATACAAAAGGTGAACTCAGTACAAGTTGCTGCAATGTTTTGACTCCAGGAAGAGGGTTTTGAGGCAGAGTAAAGACCAAACAGCTCCTCCTAGTTGTCAGTGAGGGTGCGGCATTTATTATCAAATCAGAAAATGTGTATTTCTGGTGAAGGTCTAAGACAGAATAAAGAAATTAGTCACGTGTCTGGACCATTGTCGCCTTAAGGACTGTAAATCCATGTTGCTTCATCCATCCAGACAACAAGAAGCGGTGGTTATTTTATAAATTATGGTCAGTTCACTAGAACCCATCTACGTAGCAAATCCTCAGGACCATGTTTCCAAATTATTAATATTACTGTCCATTATGTGGGCAGCCTTTGTTCATGAGGTTCTTCTTACAGATTTTACCAACAAAATTTTGATGATTTATAGTATTGTTTAAGGAGTAACACACAGAAACTATTTTCAAAACTAGCAAAGAAATAGTAGTAGAATTAAGACACCTCATACTTACAAGAATCTTCTTTTAATCTCTTTAGAAAATAAATGTGGTTCCCAATACCTTAATTTGTAAAAATTAATTTCAAATGGTCTCCTTCTTTCCTAACCCATTTTAAACATTCTTGATTCTTTTTTATTAATGTGAGCAGAAACATGCTGGTAGCTTTAGTATATTCTATTAATAAATATAAAAGAAAAAAAAACTTTGACATAACTACATGTTTCAGTAGGTCTTATGGAATATTAGAATTGAAAGAGAACTTGGAAGTCACCCGATACAAGTATAAATGAGTGCCCTTCAAGTACCATCACCAAGTGACTGTACAGCTTTTGTCTGACTATGGCAGCTCATTAGAGTCTTGGTAGCTCTTATCATCAGGAAGTTCATCTTTATATTGAAATAAAACATACATCTTTGTAATTTCTATCCATTGTCGTGGAAGTCAAATTGTACTTAAGATTGTAGCTATTTTGTTCTTATCTTGCTTGTTATTATTTAATTATAGGTCTTTATCTAGTCACTGTGAAAATTCTGCTAACATACTCATGCTATCAAACTACATTCTACATTGTTCATTGATATATATTTCTGTAGAAGCAATCTCCACAAGTAGGATTTTAATTTCTAAATGGCATAGCCTTAAATATTATCTCAGAAACCATCTCATTCTTTAAATCCATTCAAAACCATTTCTGAAGTTTCTTTTAAAATACGTGAACTCAGATTGTGAAAATGAGTTACAGTTCCTTTGAAGTCAAGTGATTTTTAACTCCCCCAAATAGAAATGTTCAAACTAAAATGTCAAAATAAGCAATAGTAATACTAACACAGTTCATATTGAAGATAAATGTTAAACACACCACACATTTCTTTGCAGAGTATCTGCAAATTTAGAACCAAGAGTGGTTTCGTTACAGACAAATCTACTTGAAAAGTTATATTAAATTACTTTATATAGCATATTTTGGCATTTTCTAAGATTTAAAAAAATTCACAAAAGTTTATTTCTAGAGAATGTAGCTGGTGATGACTGTGATTGTAGATTTAGAAAGGAAACGTCTTTATCCTGTTCCTGATGATCTTCCATAAGCACAGTCCTGATAACTCTCTTTGACTGTTTTTCCATTTTTGTCTCTTCTCTGGAGAAGTGAAGTGATTTACTGAATGTTTCAATTTAGGAAACATAACCAGACAAGCTTGCTTGACTCTGCACTCCTTTTTCTCCTCTAGGTATGAAGCCTGTTCATTGAAATTTTTATTGCGTCCCTGCTTCTCCAAGCAGTTGGCCTTCCTGGGGCAGTTATATGCCCTGTGTGGGTCTCTCCAGTCCAGTGGGGCCTGCAACTGGCAGATGAGACTCCCTAATTCTGAGCACAGTCAGCAAACTTACCTGGCTCTGTGCTGAATCACTTCCTCCATCTTAGCCTCCATCAGTCATCTATTTAGAACTCATGCAGGGAAGAGATGGCTCTTTTATCAAACTGCTCTTCCCACATCGAGGGACTCCAAAAGTGGGAGATCATGAAGTAGAGTAACAGCGTCTTTTGATAACTTAAAAGAGGGGAGACACAAAGTTTTTATTGTTGCTAGAAGAAAAGCTTTAGGTCTTTACCTTTTCTCTTATTTAGCAACAAAAGCAAGTTTAGGATACAAACCTGTATTCCTTGCTAAGATACAGATTTCAATATTCTGGGTATATGTAAAATATGCAAGTGTAAATGTGTCATTATTTTATATTCAGATATTTTTTAAAACAAAGTTAAAGAAATTGTAATTGACAAGAGCTGTTTTATTATCATGTAATTTTTTAGCCCTAGGAGTAAGAAATAATCTAATTCAACACACTTCTTTTACAAATAAGGAAACTAAGGCACAGAGATTTTTTTTTTTAAACCATAGTCCAGGTCAGACAGACATGTACTGGCAAAGCAGGGACCTGAGTGCCAACTATATAGAAAATACTAATTGATGAATATCATAAAACCAAAAGCCATAAATGTCATTCTGCAGACCACTCATATGCATCTTTACAATGTATTAATAATGTAGGTAGATACAATTTTATCCAGTTTTTATAGAAGAGGGTGATTAAGGTATAAACATTAAGTGCTTTCCCTATAATCATAAAGCAAATGAAGAATAGAATTAATAACCCAATTTCCCTCAGTGCTTCCTACATCAGATCACACATATTTAGCACTTGATAGTAATTATACACTGAGATGTTATAAAGTGTGGGGTTAATTTTCAACACAAAACTGTTTTCCTCTTAGAGTAACAAGAGACCTTAGCTTAGGCTGTACTACTATAGATTCTTAATCAGATTCCTGGGGAGCTAAAAATAAAAATAGCTAAAGCAAGAAATATAAATTATACATAACGATGGGCCTTCTAAGAGAGTTCTTTTTTGTTGTCAGTATTAACGACACCTTGTGACTTAAGTTTCGGCACTGTGCAGCACGCCATCCCATGTCACCAACACTGAGCAAGGTGGTCACAGCATCCTCAACTGTGTCGTGAACAATACACAGTGTGCCCATTTTCACTCATGTTGTTTTATGCACTGTGAGGTCATTGGAACCTTACGGTCTTCCTTCCATCAGCAATTCTGATAGGAGAGTTTTCTTTGAATTTTGCTGCTTAAGCAAAAGGCCAGTATTGAAACAATAGATGAGAAAGCATAAACATAAATCACAAAAGCTGATATGTCATTTGGGAGAATGTCAAAAAAGAACACAGCATCACAAATAAATTGAGGGTCTAAAATCATTGCGTGTGCAAACCTTTCTATGTAGCTATGAGAATTGACTTACGCCAGGAATTGTCACCCCCCCGGCTTATAGAAACATTGTCACCTCCCAACAGGTCTTGATTGACCATTTGTCATGTGCTCAATTCAGTGTTCCATGCTTGGAAGAGGGATGCAAAAGAAATATAAGGAGGAGCCCTGCCCTTAGAAGGTTTACTTTAGTTGGGGAGAGAAAATCAAATCACTGAAACAACCAGACTGCAATTTCAGTGTACGATCTCTTAAATATCTTTCCCTCAACCCACTTACCACATTAACCTGTGCTCTGCTTTCTTTCCAGAAAATATATTAGTGATGCCCAATGTATGCTCGAAAGCCCACGGTTCCTCTCAACATGCCAGTGCTCTTCTACTCCTATCAGTTGAAATAAATGTTTACCAGAGGTCATTTGTTAGGTAGCAACTGGTTTATTTCAGTTATATTTGTTTTTACAATCATGAAATTTAGTTACATATTTTTAAATTTTTAAATAGAAATGTGAAAAGAGAGCATTTTCTATTCAAACTAATTTGAATTACTTTGGAAAGATGTGATAAAGTTGAGTCATTTAAAATATTGCTTTTGCAAAGGGAATATAGTCAATAATATTGTGACAACTATGTATAGTGCCTGGTGGGTACTAGATGACTCAGCGGGATCATTTCTTAAATTATATAAATGTCCACGCACATTTTATACTCCTGAAATTAATATAAAATAATATTGAATGTCAAAAAATTTAAACAAGATAACGTACGCCAAAAAATAAAATAAAATATTACTTTTGAATTAGGTGTGAGCAAGACAACTGAAAAGATTAGGGGAAATATGATAATCTGGAAAGATGTTTTACTCAGATGATCTATACCAGAGTTCAGCAAACTTGTTTTCTAAAGGGATAAATTGTAAATAATTTCAATTTTCTGGTCTCTTTGGTCTCTGTCACTACATGACTGCCGTTGGAACATGGAAGCTGCCACAGACAATATGTAAGAAAATGGGCATGGTGATATTTCAATAAAATTTCATTTATGAACCCTGAAATTTGAATTTCACATAATATTCTCATGTTACAAAGTGTTATTCTTTTGATTTTTTCCCAACCATCTAAAAGTCTAAAAACCATTCTTAGCTCATAGCCTGCACAAAAACAAAAGGTGGGCTAGATTTGGCCGCTAGGTTTGCCGATCTCTGGGTTAAGTTAGGTGTCCTAAAACTAGAGGAATTGGGAATTACTGCATTAAAAGGCATGTGCATTTTGTTTTTAGTGTTCATTTAATTTTATTTAGTGTAATATAGCTATGGTATCATTTTTAATATTTTTAATAGATATACACTAGATCATCAGCACATTCTGGAAATAATCACCACTCCTCCCTGCTGATTTCTGACCTAGTATCTACAATCCCCTCATTGTTCACAAGTCCCCTTTGTCAGAACATAGTGAGATATCTGGGGTCTAGGAACAACCATTTTTCTTCCCTTTCCCAGGAGCTGAAATAATTCTTGTTTGCCAAAGACAGTTTCTGGGGTTTGGATAGGAGAATTCTCTCATTTGTCTTGGCCTCTCATTATCCTTCCAACTTGGAAAGTTACTAAAACAGAGGAAACTACAATGTCTGTCTCGAGTACTAGAATAATTGAGCATATTTAGTTTAAATCAAGTATCTTGATGGTTCTTTTTTCTTATTAATTTGGTTTTTCATAATTTTATTTTTATAAAAAGGTAAACAGTACTACAAGGTTTGTAATGAAAAACAACTGTTCTTACCCCATTCCTCCCATCTTTCTTTCCACCATCACCTAACCCACTCCTTAAACACACTTTCCTTTCTCTCATCTTCCCAATTCCACCATAATTTTAATAAAAATCAATATGCAGCATTCCTGCTACCCTATTTTTTTAATTTCTGAGAGTTATTTCTTGCTCTCTGAATGCCCATACAGATATAGATTACTACTCTTTTTTTTTTTTTTAATTATCAATACAATATCTTCTTTTCTACAGTCACTGATTTTGGGGTCTTAATTTATTTTTGTTTTTCCATCTTCTTCTATTTCTTGCGTTGTCTCTTATTCCAATCTTTTTGTTTTGCTTTCTATAAGTCCATTTTGATCTTTCATCGTGTTAGAGGCTTTCCTTAAATGTTTGGTGACCTTTGGCTATCTATTCATATTTAGAATCAAGGCACTAAGATCTGATGGAAACTGTGCCCATGGTGGAGCTTACTGACTCATTGGCGTCACTGTAGGAGACTGGGTTGGGATCCAACTATTTTATTTTATCTATATGTCATTATTTCCAAAAAGGCCAAGTGCAGAGACAAATTCTCCAATCTGCCACATGAAGAGGAACCATGTAGACCTTCATTCAATCCTCTGTTTTCAGCACTGTGTTTCACCTCTACCACCTTCCTGCCACTGTGTTTAGAGTTTTTCTGATTTCATCTATCTAGACAGTAAAATTCCTGGTTCCTGCATAGCGAGGCAGAGGGAGGTGTGGTCAGTCCTCGGCTTGGTAGAACAGGGGAGGGATTAAAGAGGGTGTCTAGTTGCTCCTTGTACAGAGATTTTCAAACACGTCTCAGTCCCATTTTTCTTTCTCATCTTCAGAGGTACTTTGTGCCTCTGATTGTAGAGCATTTCAAGGTTCCTTGAATGCAAATCAACTTGCTTCCTATTGGCTTGTTCTATAACCTCAGTTAGCACTACTCTGTCTGCTTTCCTTCTTCCAACATTTTGTTGATATCTCTTATCGGCTGGTTTTATTCTTTCTTATTTCTCTTTATTCTTGTGGTTTTACTGTTCTTGTCTCTGAACTATCACAGTAGTTCACTAGTTCATATTAGTGATTTCAGGAGGGTGTAGATAAAATGCATGTACTTGGTCTACTACATTTTAATAATGTGCATTTTCAATGTTGCCAAAACGCCCTTTGAATGCAACTTCTAAAATGTATGTACATATATGTACTATTTTCAACTGACACACTTGCCAGTAGTGTATAAGTCAAACTTTTTCATCCCTGCCAATTTGCTACTAAATTTTATACTTCTTAAGAGTAAGACCTATGTCTTACCTGTCTTTGTTTCCTACACATAATGCTTGGCACAAAAACATCTGCAGGAAAGATCATGGGCCAAAACATCAACCATCTGAACGTTTCGGCTGACTAGGATTTTGCCTACAGGCATGCTATGTCGTGCCTTGAAAGCTCTATATGTTAATCTAAATTCATCGCTAACACGCTTCTTGACATTAATACCATAAGTGCTTATATTCTATTGCCAGATTGAAGTCACATGGCACAACAAACTGGGTGACTTAAACAGTAAATATTTATTGTGTCATTGTTCTGGAGGACAGACGTCTGAGATAAAAATGTCAGCAGGATTGGTTCCTTCTGAGGACTGTGAGAGCAGGATCTGTTCCAGGCCTCTCTGCTAGTTTCTGGTGGTTGATGGCTATCTTTGGCTTGTATATGCATTGCCCTGATCTCTGCCTTCATGTTCACATGGCTTTCTCCCTGTGTGCATGTCTTTCTTCAGTTTCCCCTTTTTATCAGGATACCAGTCACATTAGGATCCACCCTAATAACTTCATTTTAACTTGATTACTTCTGTAAAGAACCTATCTCCAAATAAGGTTGTGTATACTATATGGCTCCATTTATGTAAAACTCCAGAAAAACACAAACTAATCCATAGCGACAGAAAATACATTAGTGGTTGTTTGGGATAAGCAAAACAGGAGGGTGGGATTGCCAAGAGGCACAGGGAGCTTTTGGGAGTGATGGATGTGTTCACTGTCTTAACTGTGATGACCATTTCTTGGGTGTATACATATGTCAACATTTACCTAATTCTATACTTTAAATATGTGCACCTTATTATATGGCAATTATACCTCAAGAAAGCTATCATTTAGAGAAACATTTACATAAACATTTTAGAGAAAATAATATGTCCATGTTTTTAACTTTTAAAAAATTCTCTAATTGTAAGTCTCTCTAAACCATTTATTATGATTTGGGAACAAACAGAATTACAATTTGCTGAGATATTGGAGTCAGTTGTCTAAGTAGTAACTTTATGTAAGCAATTTTAATTAGTCTATAATTAAAATCCAAATTTGAAAAAGAACAATTAAAAGACAAAGATTTCATGAGTGAAGGAAAATACCTTCTAATTTCATATATTGTGTGCCTAAATTGAAAATCTTAGTTCTTCGGAGAGGTTAAAAAATATCAGAACGAGTTTGATGTTCTAATTGTAGTTCCATACTATACTTATTTATTGTTCTTCTAAACTGAAATGGGTTCATAATTTGGGTCTATAAATATTTGTGTTATTTTGCTTCAAAATTTAACTGAGCAAAGGAACTGTCAGGATTAATTCTATGTGCAAATTGGTAAAGTATCAGGAATCTCTCAAGATTTTTATGTGTATTGACAAAAATGTAACCACTTTGATGTAAAAATAGAGGATAAAGTATCAGGCATGTTTAAGATAAGATGTAAAGAAATTAGTGATTACACCCAGCTAATAATTACTTTTAATTTCTAAATTAACCCAAAAATAAATGGATTCTACAGTTTTCAAATGATGAATAAAGTAAGTTGAAAAATCAACAGAACACTGTGAGAAGTTAGTTTAAAATTAAAGATTTGTCAGATTTTTGCTTGTTTTTGATGGAAAGTCTTTGAGATATAAATACTAACTGATGCATCAGGTCTGTCCAAGAAGTTTTCGTTTCCACATAAAGAATTTATCTACACTAAATATCAGCAAGATCTGGGAATTTATAGCAAGTAAATCTGAGTAAGCTAAGCTTTTTGACTTTACAAGCTCTCAGCTAAATTATTCAGCATCAAAAATGAATTTAAAAGCAAACCTTGTATTTTTACACATGTGGAAAATATGTAAAAAAATTTTAGCTTTTTCATATATGACACTTGTAGATTAATGAGGGACTTTTAAAGATAAATTTCTGTTTCTGATGTGGTAGAGCTCTTGATTGCAGCTTCTTTTCAGGAACCAAATTACTTGGTAAACAAATCAAATTATTTCCAAGGTAGTTAAGAAGATAAGGCAAATACTATATACTTAAAAATAAAATTCTTGTTTGTTTTCTCTATCATTTTATGATAATTAGGTCATCTGTTCCTATCATCACAGCATTTTAATCTGGGAAAGATACAGTATTTGAGGGGCAAACATTAAGGGGAGAGAAAGAGAGAGAGATAGAGAGAGAGAGAGAGAGAGAGAGAGAGAGAGAGAGAGAGAGAGAAAGAGAGAGAGAGAGAGAATTCAAGACATGTGCAATACAAGGAGATCACCAAGTAATAACATCAGTTGCTAAGTTTGGAAAATAATTCGTATGTACTAAATAAATTTTGCTACAATTTATGACTTAAACCATAGCTTATGCCAACTGTTCACGTGATGGTTAGACTGTTGGAATCTGAATTGTCAGGGTTTCAGCAGGAAACAGAATTCAAATGATTTTCATGGAAAGACTGGTAAAGGTACTGTTAAAGAGGTGTGGGCACAGCCAAGAGCTCTAGAGCTCTAGGGACCAGCAGGAAAGGAAGTTTGCTCTCTTCTGGGCTGCTGTCACCAATGTGAGCTAAAGCCTGGGAGAACAGCCTGGCAGGAGCTGTTGTACCAGAGCAGGGTTCCTCCCCATTTCTTTTTACTTATCATTCCCACCCACAAGAAAAATTAGATCTAATTTAAATTAGATCTAAGTTACATGACCAACTAAGGAATAAGATTTTATTAGGTAAGGTTGAGTTTTTTGTTTGTTTTACCACCACCTCTCTGGGAAGAACTACCCTTTGAGCTCAGCATTGCCCCTTTTGAGAATATGTTTGCATGCTCTGGAGGGCGGTGGCTGCCACCAGCGTGTGGTCCTGAAGCGGAAGCAGGCTTCAGAAGAAGCACCCTTTGTCCTCCTACTCTCTAGCAGCAGAGGAGCCTATTCAAAGGGTCAGCCCCAGGGTAGAGCAAGGAAGTGAAGGGCAGAGCATGAAAACAAAGCAAGCACCAGTGCTTTTCCCCAAAATTTCTTATAACTTATATGGGGTAAAATCCCTTTAGGGGAAGCCTTGCATGTCTTGGTGAAGAACATGAATTTTGTGTCAGGAAGACCTTGATTTAAATTCCAGTTTTGTCTCTCTCTCACTGCATAAGCTTAAAAATCATCTTTAAACTCTCTGACCCTCAGAGAGCAAATGGGGCTATTAATATCTATTTTTTGGCAGTTGCTTTGAAAATAAACTAACATATGCAGAGCACTTAGTAATGTGCCTGGCTGGATAAATAATGACTAAATGTGATTGTGAGAGCATTTATCTTCTGTCTTTCTATCCTTTCATTCCTAAGAGCCAAGTGCTCACTCAACGGTGCGTTGTGCCCAGTGCTGGGCATGCGGAGTAAATAAGACATAAGGTGGTGCCCATCAGGCTGGTAGTGTAGTGGAGGCAGAGTAACAATTGTCCATGTTCACAATCGTCCTGATTCCAAATGCCAAAACACAGTCCACATGAAGGAAATTGGTCCACAAAAGAATCGCCCTGGATATAACAAGTGAAAACTGGTAGCATATCAGTTAGTAAGATTCTGTGTGACTTCTGATTAAATCAGGCTCATGTAGGAGAAGCCACCCACAAAACCCTTTAGCCAATTGCTTTGCCCAGTGTGGTATAGAAAAAGTGATACCACAATTCCTATAAAGCTGGTGATTCAGAAAGCTTCATTCTCATTAGTGTTCTAAGCTTTGTACCTTCATCTGTAAGAGTGAGAAGATGACAGTACTTACCTCAGAGGGTTGTTGATGATTGAATTAAAAAAAATGCATATAAAGTACTTGATACCGGGTCTGGTTCAGAGTAAGTGCTTAATAAAATCTAGTTATTTAAGCATATTTTTCTTCAGATACTGAAATCTTTAAGACCTTGTGAACACACTTCGGTTTGCTTTAGTTTTTCATGTTTAAAATGAAATGATTTTAAACGTCCATTCCATTTAAGTAAAATTTCATAACTAATGAGAGAATATATCAAATTTACCTAGAAAATGCTTTAGCAGAAATTTAATAATTAAACTTTTATTTTTATAATTTAGTTGAATATGTCTTTGACTTATTGTAACGAATTAATCAATAGAAAGAATCAATAGAAAAAGTATTGACCACATATATCACAATAGTCTTTTGTCGGCATAAAAGTTTGAGATAGGGCATACAAATTTTCTTATGTGATAATGTTTATGGTGGTTTGTAAGCATCTGACACAACCTTCACGATTAGCTGCATATGAGATACTGAAAGTATATAAATGTAAAAAGGATAGAAAATAGTTTAACTTCTGGAAACCTTTTAAGTTTGAAAAAATCTTTTTCAGCCTTTCAAAACAAACTTTTAAAGCCATGAATATAAAATAGAACAAAATTGGAAAAAGAAGCAACAACACTCAAAAATTTAAATTTTTCCAAGAAACCGCTATCTATCTTGGAAAGCTGAAATGTTCTATAACATAGTTTTGGTTTAATGTTTCAGCTACACAGTACTCCTTTGCAAAGCCTTTAGACTCCTTTGCAAAGCCTTTTGGGAGTTACAATCCCTCTAATGAGAAAAAGAGTCCTCCTGCTAAGAAACAAAAGGCATAGATTAAGGCTTTTAAAAATGCTGATTAAATAATAGAGTAACTTAAAAGATAAACAAAATGCTTATTAAGTGAAAACTGGCTAGCTTTCAAGCCATAATTTAAAGCCCTTATCAAGTATTTTCTCCCTGGTGGCAGGTGCCCTGTCAGTTCG
The DNA here is from genome assembly GCF_964194185.1 of Rhinolophus hipposideros. NCBI lineage: Eukaryota > Metazoa > Chordata > Mammalia > Chiroptera > Rhinolophidae > Rhinolophus > Rhinolophus hipposideros. The sequence continues at coordinate 82,213,333 of NC_138052.1, read as the reverse complement.
AAGCAAATTGTACAGACATGCTGCCCAAGAGGGCTCACGGGGCAATTTATTTTCCATTCTCACACCTGTGCTTAATGAGTAGCAGTTTTGCAAGCTTGGCTGTTTTTAAGGGAAGAAGATGGAAAGGATTTCAGGCCCTCCCCCCCAAAAAATCAAGAAACAAAACTACTGTAACTTATCTTCATCCAACCTACCTAGAGGAGGCCATGAAATAGAAAAAAGACACTCCCGGCTATTACGGGAAGAAAGTTCCAAAGGTCACTTAGTCACTGGTCTCCTCTCTAAAAGGGCTGCAAGAGATTAAGAACAAGATAAAAACCAAAGGTTTTCAGGAAAAACAGGTTACCTGCGTCTAAGTGCAACTCAATGGTATCAAGAAGTTATTTTTTATCAGAGATAAGATTGTTATTTTTTTCAACAGGTAGGGGATTTGGCTAGGAGGAGTATTGTCTGCAATGTGTTTGTTACTCTGAAAGGAAACCTGATTTTTTTTAACATGGAAATAACTGCCTTTTAAAACTTATTCCTTAAATTGTTTTGATTCCAATCCTTTAAAAATGACTAGATCCAATAAATTCTTTTTGTGCTTAACCAGCATCTTCAAACTCAAATGAAGTCAACTGGATTCAGATTTCCATGATTCTTCATGCTCCTCACTAATCTTCTCAAATAATGAAACATCCAAATAACACTTCCTCACCCCTCCTACAAACTTATGTGCTCCTTTTCGTTACTGAAAATATAAGTTGACTTGAGTTCTGGAAAAATCTTATCCCCATGGCAATTTTAAGAAAAAACAACTCACAGTCCTAAATGAAGATTTGTTCTGTGGCTACCACATAACATGCCATCACACAAATAGTAGGTTTTGTAAGGAATTACTAATGTAGAAGAAAGAATCCACTATTGTATTAAAGGCAAACTTCCTCTTGGAAAAATGAAGAAATTAGGACACCTTATGTGTGCTGTGGCCACCGGAAAGCATGTCCTTGACACAAATTCAGGAGATGGTGTAAGTAAAACCAAGTGAAGAAATACTACTTTTTAGTCAAGTATTTAAAAACAACTTTATTGGGGTATAATTTACATACCATAAACGTCCCCCATTTAAGTGTACAACTCAATGATTTTTAGTAACTTTAGCAGGTTGTGCAGCCACCATCACAATCGAGTTTTAGAATATTTATTTCCATCACCCCAGTAAGATTATTGTGCCCATTTACAATTAATTCCTGTTCCCTGTCCTAGCCCCAGACACCTATGTATCTACTTTTTGTATCTTTGCTTACATTTCCCTCTCCAAATCGAGATAAGAAAAAGAAATCCAAGGATATTTCATACAAGTAAAAGGATACTGTTTACTGAAGAATCCCCCCTGTCATAATATTCTTTAGGATTTTGAAGGGAACCTTGGACACACGGCAGTTGAGATAGAATGAAGTCAAGTGATCTTCAAGATTTAATTATCTCTCTAGTTAGAGATAATAGACTTACATAGTTATAAGGTATTTTGATAATGAAAGAACAAAGCCTTGTTATCTTAACTAAGAAAATGTCCCTATCTCCCAAGTTAAAAACAAACAAACAAACAAACACTAAAATAAACAACTTTCAAGTAAAAGGATAAACTTCCAAGCATTCCTATAAAATTCAGTTAAATATTAAATTTTGCTTATGGAACATTAGAGATATACTATTTCCTTAAACAAATTACATTTCAATAAGTTGAAATATAAAAGTTTCTTCTGAAATGTAAGATGGGGTTTTTTTCTTCCAAATTCTCATATGTATATTATTCTAATGTATTTTGAGTGCAGTAAATATTTTAAACTATCATGTTTTGGGCTGACAAAATACTTTTCTAACCACTTATTTCCTTCCTCCAGAATCTATGTGTTTTAAAAAAGCTTTAGCCTAAGGTCTATCTTGCTTGCATCCTGATTTCCAGGTATCCTTACCTCTGGAAGGAACGCCCGGCTTCCCAGAAATTTACTAAGAATTTACAAGAGGCCCTTTTATATTTGAAAGAGAAAACTGTTCTGTCAAGCGATGATGAGAAATTCAAAAAAACTCTAACCTAGACGGTACTTTAAATTTGGGGAAATCCATGGCACTCTTTCAACTGGAAATGTTGGTCACAAAAACTCAAGAAGTTTTTTTACACTACTTGTAGGAAACTGATATTTGCTGTTTTTTAAATTTCCCTACATTAATAAAAAACAAGTGTTAGTTTTGTATCTTGGATGTGTTGGGCATTTTGTAGACCATAGAGTTTGAATTACCCCATAGCAATTACCTAAGGTGGAACTTTTGGAGATAACAAGCACTTGCAGAAATAAACACATTTTGCTAGTAGCTTTCACAAGCTCGCAAAGCAAACGAGAAGCCTGCCCTACAGACAGAACGAGAAGGCAACCATTTGAGTTTGGATCTCTCAGGAATTACTGAAGAAGACTGAGGACTCGTTTTGAAGAAATTGAAAAGCAAGTGTTACTTGTCTATCTGAAAAAGGACTGATATGATGAGTTGCTGAATGTTAAAGGACTTCTCAGACTCCGTTTCCACCCTCCGAGTTTAGAGAAAAAGGCAGAGAAATCTTAAATGGGAACTTCCCACATTCTTGGAGTAAATAATAATTGAAATATATAAAAAAAAAAATTGGCGGCGGGGCTGAGGGAAGGGAATTCTGTGATGTAACTGACGCCCACAAGAAAGAAAATGCCAAATAATAGCAAGGAAGGGGCTGGAGACGGCAAAACTGGACAAGGTCTTGTCTTAGGTTTCAGCGATTCCAACAAGATCTCTGCTTTGTGTTAACGGGCACGGTGAACAGGAGCAGCGGCATGAAGATCTCCAGAGACCGTCCAACTTTCCAGTTTTCAGGTCCATCACGACTGATTGCACTTTCAGTGGAAACGGGCACCCCATACCCGGAAAGGAAGGCTTTGCTGCATATTAAAAAAAACAAAAAAAAAAAAAACACAAAACTGCTTTTTCCTTTCCAAAGAAACCTCATTCTCTGAATTTCCCCTCGTTCCGCCAGGCGCCCCGCGGAACTCCTGGTACTTAATAGAAGCTCATTAAAGGATTGCTCTCCCCCTCTGCTCCACAGCTCGCACTTCCTCAGCACCCGGCAGGTATAGCGTTTGCAAGGGGAGACGTCTAGGATAGGAAGCTATGAAGGCAAAGAAACTGAGTCCCAAGTCGGTGCACAGGAGACCAACGAAAGGGAACAGGAGAAAGGCCCGCCCCGCCCTGGGACTGCAAAGTCTACATTCCTACAGTTGCAAGGTGGTGGCTACTTTATGGCTTTTTTCCTTCCCCCAAAATACACTCCATTGAGCAGAGATTTTTTCCCCCAGAGATGATGAAATGTCCTCCCCCCCCCCCGCCCCACAATAAGAAAGAAAGGGGAAGCGGGGGGGGGGAGGGGGAAAGGAGGAGGCCTTGCAACCCCTTCGCTCCACAGAACTCCAGCCCCTCCCTTTCCTCCCTCTCTACCCTTTTCCAGCCGCTTCCCATCCCTCCCCCCTCAGCCCTAAAAAAGTTGGACGACCGCAAAGGAAACCGAAAAAAAGTTTTCTAGCCCCAATCCTGGCGGGCGATCAGCATCTCTTTTGTTCGCGGCGAACCCACAGTCCCCCTTACGTCACCCGGAGCCCCAGCCAATCGGATCGCAGTCGGCGGCGGCGGCGGCGAGAGGAGGGTGGAGGGAGTCGGACCGGTCCCTCCTCCCCGACGCCCTGGGCCTCGCGGGGGGCGGGAGGGGACCGTCCCATATAAACCCAAGCTGTCCGGGCTCGGCCGCCCGCGCCGGCTGCGCTGTACCGTGGGAGGAGAGGGAAGCCCAGGCGCGAGCCGGGACTTGCAGCCACTTCTCTTTCGTCCTTTCCTTCCCCTCTGTCCCTCTACCCTTCCCTTTCCCCACCCTCTGACCCCTACCTTCGTGGAGGCTTCCACCCAGGAGGCACTGGAAGGGACTCCTCCCGCAGGTTGCGAAGGGAACCAAATTTGGTGGCCACTTGCCTCCCGGTGACGGCATCTCTCCCCGCACGGTCTCAAGATGCTCGGGGGTCCGGGCCCCGGGTTGCTGCTGCTGGGCGTCCTGTCCCTGGGGATAGCGGAGCCTGGAGCCTCGAGGAGCAAGAGGCAGGCTCAGCAAATCATTCAGCCCCAGTCCCCGTTGGCTGTCAGCCAAAGCAAGCGTGAGTATTGACCGCGGGGCTGAAATAAGCTGTTGCAGGGATGCGACCAGAAAGCCAGCCGAAGTTGTGACTGAAGTTTTGCGCGCGCGCGCGTGTGTGGAGTGTGTGCACGCCTGAATGGGAGAAACTGGCTGTGGACACAAAAGGGTCTTGGTTTGAGAAGGCTGGTTCTGAGGGCCTAGGACAAGATAAAACACTGGAGGATAGGGGCTCTGCGATGTCCTGCCGTGCTCTTAACAACTCTCTTAGGTCGTCCTCCTGTGGATTCATTGAAACTTGTCTTTATGGAGAAAAAGAATGTGCACTTTTGAATTCTCAGTTGGGCTTCGTGTGGTCCTTCCTATTTTTTGTGGTACTAAGTAACTGGTTAAATATTTTCAAAGTGGTGGGGGGAAGAAGGTGGCTCCATAGCTATGTTGTTCCTTACTAATTCGAAAGAGGTGATTAAATTCAGATGGCCTGGGGGCCCTTCAGGCCTTTTAGGACACTTCTCTAAGAACCCAGATTGGAATTTGTCTTGCAGTTTTCCAAAGACACACCCTCCCTTTGCCTTGGCTAAAGGAAGCTGCTTAAAGTTGCCCTCTTGACTTATTACCCCAGCAGAGTATTGAAGTTCCTTTCTTATTTTAAAATGTAATTCCAGTTATCTGTTCTTCAAAATGTTTCCACTGCTTTGATGTAGACCCCTGGCCAGATGGAAATGACATCATTGGATAACATTTAGCTAAGTTAAAAGAAAAGGGGGAAAAGAATACCTAAATATATACATGTATAAATTGTGGCAAACTCTCTAGCTAGTTTCTATAGCTACATTTTAGTGGACTTTTGCTTTTAATTTTCCTAGTGCTCTGACGATTAATTTATTTTTCTGTATTTGTTGCTTAGGCTCATCAATTTAGTTGTGCACGAAAATTCTATACTTTGGGAAAAGGGGCAATGCAAATGTAATGTTTCCCTTCAATGATTTACAGCTGGTTGTTTTGACAATGGGAATCACTATCATATAAACCAACAATGGGAACGCACCTACCTGGGCAACACCTTGGTTTGTACCTGTTATGGAGGGAGCCGTGGCTTTAACTGTGAGAGTAAACCTGAAGGTAAGTGGTGGGGAGCCTGGTAGTTAGCATCTTGTAATAAATGGAAAAATGCATCTTGTAATAAATGGAAAAATGGTGCTTGTTAATTAAACTTAGCATTAGTAGTAAAAATACATACACCATTTTCCAATAGAATGATCTGTCATTTCCTCTTTAAAACGTTTAATAACTGCTTTCTTCTTTAAAACAAAAGGACAAATGTATCCCCAAGTCGTTCTTTCTTGTTTTACTCTCCCAAAGGTTTTGATGAGAAAATAAAAGATTTTCCAAAAACACTTGCTTATAAATTTTATTAATTGGAAAGTAATTGCAAATCTTAAACTGTAAGATTATGGGCCAGAAAACACTTCAGGCACTGTATTGTAAAATGAATGTTATTTTTTACACAAAACCACTTCAAAGTTCCTTTGTGACCATCGATAAGTTTCTTCATTCCTTTGTGACCATCGATATGTTTCTTATAAATTATAGCAACTTCTACAGAGAAGCACAGATGAGGCTAAAATGGAAACAGTAGGATTAACAAATGACTGTGCCTGGTGGGGGTAGGGCTCGTCAAATTGTTTGCTTTTTATGTGGACCTTGGTTTGTCTTTCTGAGTCAGAGATACGAATCTGAAGCCCTTCCTTCACACATCTGGCCGATCCTAATGGAGTGCTTCATATGGGTTTTTCTTAAGGGCCTGAGAATCCTTTACAATAGAAATTAATTTACAGAAAATTAGAGAACTTGTCAAAGTTCAAAAGCTGAGGTTTATTGGCATCTACGATAAAATCTAGGTCTCCCACTTCAATTTTTAAAAATTCCTGTTGTACTGTGCTACTCATAAAATGGAAAAGTGAGTTTTCCTTCGAATGAGTTAATGGGATAGAAAAGCTTTTACATATGTGAGGCTCATGTGGACTTTCCTTCTCTCAGCCGAAGAGACTTGCTTTGACAAGTACACTGGGAACACTTACCGGGTGGGCGACACTTACGAGCGCCCTAAAGACTCCATGATCTGGGACTGTACCTGCATTGGAGCTGGGCGAAGGAGAATAAGCTGCACCATTGCAAGTAAGAAAGACATTCTGTAAAATGATGGTAAAATATCGTACATGTGAATTTCTCCATTGCTGTCGCCGTCACTTTCTGTTATCCATGTTCGGATATTCCTAACTTGGGGATTTACCCCAGGTGACTAGTTACTCTCATGTCGTCACCCAACTTGTTCCTGTGCTTCTGGAAGATGGCGCTGAGCACAGGTAGAATCAGTGTGTAGTCTGTGTGGGTTTAAGAGTGTGTCTGTCTGTGTAAACATAGGATAATCAAAGTGGATCTCCTAGGTTCCAGTACGACATACGTGCTTAGAGGCATCTTCGAGCCAGACAGATCATGTGATTATCTGCAGTAACTGGGAAGATGGTCGTGAAGAGTGAATTAGCCATTGTACAGACTGCTCTGCTTGTCCACAATGCGAACAACTCTTGCATCGCACAGAAACAGTCTGGTTTCTTTGTGACCAATAGTTTACACCCAGGAAGAGGATCTCTCTATTCCCAGGGAGAATATGAAATGATTAGTCTAATAATGTTTCCAGAGTACTTTGGGGACTGGGTTGATTCATGAATCCTAGTTTAGCTCAGGCACTCTTTCCAGTATGATTCACTGTGTTACCAATAGATTCTATTAATATAGCATTTATTATTATTTTTTAATCCATCCTTTAAGGATAAGTCACTTTAAAGGCTTCTGTCCAAAAGAACAAGTCAGTCGCTTGTCAATAGGCGCAATCAGCCTTCCCCATACTTGATGCCAGGGTTTATCCAAGTTTATTGGCAAATCTTAAGTCAGTGGTCCATAGTATTTACAATCTAGTGGACAGTTTAGCCTTTGGATGTGCCATTGTGTTTAACAGCCTAGAAAAGTACCCAGATTTCCACACTTGATATGTGTACATCTATTGCTTTCTGCCGAAATGACATTTCTAATCTGGGATAAAATATAGACTCTCTACACTCCTGAAAGCTGAAATACTATATGCGATATGGCTTTTTCACTGAATTAGTCTCGGGCTTAACCTACTATGTACAAGTGGAGGCCATGCCTACCAACATTACTTTTCTGCTTTAGGACCCAATTTCCTGTAATCCCTCTGGGGAACCAGGATTTATGATCTTTTTCTTTGCCATTCAATTTTCTCTGTGGTTTCTCATTGTGCTTAAACAAAACATTTAATCAAGTGACCCCAAGTGACCAGAACTATTTTCTGTGTCTTTACTTTGGCTAACCTAAGTACCTTATTCTTTTAAAAAAATATTTCCTGTCCCACTTTAACATTCACTTTTTATCTTGAACAGACCGCTGCCATGAAGGGGGTCAGTCCTACAAGATTGGCGACACTTGGAGGAGACCACATGAGACTGGTGGTTACATGTTAGAGTGTGTGTGTCTTGGTAATGGGAAAGGAGAATGGACCTGCAAGCCCATAGGTGGGTGACTCTCAGGGATACATAAGGGGTGGGAATGCAGTCAAAGGTGGGATTGAACCAAAATCTGCATGGACAAGAGATCTGAATTCCAATTCAAAAGTAATGAAATGGGAATTTTATTTTAAATAATGAAATGTTTTATAATCCATAGTCTTAAGGAATCAGTTCAGAAAGTATTCACCTTGTATGAAGTCTTAATTTTGTTTCAGAAGCACAAGATAGAGTTGAAAGATTTAGGAAGAGATCATTTCTTTTGTCTAATATCTGATCTCAGGCTTTTCCTTGGTCAAGATAGAAATTATTTAAAAGAAAAAAATATGATACTTTTGACTTTTTTTTATTGGGACACACTGGACTGAAACACAAAATTGTGTGTGCTCTGTCAAACCTTAATAAGTTTTTTTTTTCTTTTTTAAATAAAAAATTGTTGAGTTTTGTTTGGTCTCAATCCTCAGTTGAGCTCTGTAGATAGAAATCTAAAAGTTTCTGGTTATAAATTTTACTCTATTTCTTGTTCTCCAATTGAGAAGCTTTTATTTTGCTTTGCATTATTGTATTTGTTTTTACAGAAATCCAATTTTTAAATGCTTTCTGGTCATTTTTTTTTTAGGTATTTATAATTGGTTATTCAAAATTAGATTGGAATTTTGCATAGTCTCCCACAGACTGGATACATACATAGATCTTTTTCACTTAAAATACTGGTGTGAAGAAGAACGGTGCTAGCTGAAACTACACAGTCCATGTACTTATTAGGGGAACAGAATGTCTGCCTGCCAACTCGACTTGAGCTTTCTTTCTCTTTGGTTACTTACAGTGTGCTTAGTTACAGGGCATGTCTTTCTTTTTGAACAGAGTACCACTTAAAAAAATGTGGCTGGATTTTTGCTTACACAATACACTTTAAATTACAGGGAGGCTGCACAATTTAAAGTAACCCCTTTTTTCCTCCACATTTTCCTACAGCTGAGAAATGTTTTGATCATGCTGCTGGGACTTCTTACGTTGTTGGGGAAACCTGGGAAAAGCCCTATCAAGGGTGGATGATGGTGGACTGTACTTGTCTGGGAGAAGGCAGTGGGCGCATCACCTGTACCTCTAGAAGTACGTTTTAGGTCTTTGTGTTAAAATGAGTCCAGGTATTGTTTTCTGAATTCCTCAGTGTAATGTGATGTCACTTAAAACACACCCAATACACCAATGTGCTTTGGTAACTTTTGGATTTCAAGAAGTCCCTAACCAACTTGTGATGCTTCTTCAAAGAAGACTAAATTAAAACAAAACCAAACAAAAACTTAGTTCAATAAGGACTTAGACCATCAGCTACTAAGAAAAAGCCTTGACATCCATTTAAATGCCAACTGGACTATGGACATGAAGATTAGTTGCAAATGCTTATCTAAATCATGGCTGAAACATTTTCCCAAGTATTAAGAACAAAGATCATTAGAATAACATGCAAATGAATCTTTGGGCCTGTGGGTACTGTTGGCATAAATTGGAGCAAAGCTCTAAAGTTTTAGGTTTCCGTTCATGTTTCAAATTTAAATAAGATATATACATAAGCAACACTGATGAAAATAAAAAGTAATTATCCCATTGGTTAAAATTATGTGTCTATTCTGGGCTTAAAGAGAGCATCTCTTACCCAAAGCTCCGAAATAGGCTTATTAGTCCTATAAAGAAGCTGGTCCTAAGGCCCTGAGATTGCCCTGAGGCCTTCCTTCTTTGTCGTCTTAGAGGTTCAAGACTTCTTTTTTTGAAACTTCAAACTAATAGCAACCATAGAGTTTGTTGAAGCAAAATAACCATTAGCTATTAGTGTTATGAATAAATTTAAAGTCAAATCTAAATATTTTCTTGCCTAAAATATTTCACCATCTTAAAATGTTTATCATCCAAACGTGAACTCTTTGCTAACAAAAAACGAAAGTCTCTCATGGCAAGTGATAACAATTCTGACCAAATCCTTCCCAGAAACTAGCTGGCTCATTAGATCTTTTGCTTTTAAAATGTTGTGATGATCATCAGACTTGCAAGACCTTGGTAGCAATGTTTTAATTTAAGACAAATTAGATGTCTGACTCAGACTCTTATCTATTATTTAAAACTCTTCCAACAGCAAGTTGGGAAAAGTTTCTCAAAGAAAAGTCATTTATTTTATAAAATTTTGTTAAGTCCCTACTTTGCACAAGATGGTAAAGGGATTCAAAAGTGAATTGGACGTCAGTCTTCAAAGAGCACTTAGTAAGTAGGTCAGGGAGAAGAAAAAGTTTTTTATATTCATCTTCTACAAAGCTCAATATTAAGGGCTGTGAAACAAATACTGAAAATAGTGCCTATGAAGATTCAGGGGAAGATAATACTTTTAGCTGGGGATTTGGAAAAAAGCAATAACCCGTCATGGTATGTTTATTCAAACCTCCATTCTGATGTAAGGTGAATGTGGGTGTGTATTTAGGTGCATTTACATCAGCTGTCTATTTTTTTTCTTACCCAAAGCAGTGATTTTCTGATTCACTAATCAAATCTGCCACAGTCACATTGTAACTTATGGGCAAAGCCGTATTATAATTGAAACAATGTATTTGCCAGATAATTGAAAACATAGACTATTCGTGATTTAGTTATAAATTATAATTTCACTTTAATAATCCCACTTTTCCATTGGAGAGTTAACACTGAGCAATTCAAAAGAGGTCCTTTTTGTTAGTGATGTCAAACAGGTGCGTGTAGGAGGAAGAAGAGACCATTTCAGTCAAAGAAGTTGGTTGTCTCCTGTATTTTTCACATAACTAATGAAGAAAGAGATGCGGCTACCTTTTCACAGCTTCTTTGGGGCAATTGCGGTTGACCTTTTGAAACCTACTAGCCTCTTTTTTGTTTCTATTTTTCTATAGAAAGTCCTCTATTGAAAGGCAGGTCGTATACAGTAATTACTGGGAGAGCCTGAGAAGGAAAAAGCAGGGAGATAGAAAGCCAGAGAATAAATTTGGTCAAAGGAGCAACGTGAAAACTATAAAAAAATAAAACGAATGAAAGATGACAGAAAAGTATTTTGGCAAACAGAGAAGTGGAACTAGACTAAATCATACGGCTTTCTTTCTCTGTAGCAAATATAACCCATTTTTTGGAAGTTTAACGTGTGTGGCACCACAGCTGAATATAAACATATTACCAAAAAATAGCTTGCCAAGCTTTACTAGATTCTTTCTTTAGGTTTGAATTGAGTGTTTGGCAAACTTGACCTGGTCTACATATTTAAACTATTCCTTTCAAACACAGATAGATGCAATGATCAAGACACTAGGACATCCTATAGAATTGGAGATACCTGGAGCAAGAAGGATAATCGCGGGAACCTGCTCCAGTGCCTCTGCACAGGCAACGGCAGAGGGGAGTGGAAGTGTGAAAGGCACTCGTCTCTGCAGACCACATCCACCAGTAAGCCGCAGAAGGGGCGGGCTAGAAACAGGACAACGTTTCCAAAAACGTTTCTGCAAATCCATCTTTCCCTTGACATGCCATTTAAGGATGATTTGTAATGTTTCGGCTAGTAAGCTGAGTTCTTTTACAGAATGTTAGTTGCTAAAACTTTATTTAATGTTAAGTTTTAAATTTATATAAAAATGAAACAAAAATGGGTCTTAGGGAAAAAAAGCAGTTTTTTAGCCCCAAGAGGTCAAATTGATGTTTAAAAAAAATGCTAATATCATAAAACCTACGTAACTTATATATATATATATTTATTTATTTATTTATACATATATCATAAAATGTACATAATTTATGTATAGATAGATATAGGTCTATCTATATATGTACGTATGTAGCTACATACGTACATGTGTATATACATTTTATATGTCTAAAGTGTATGTTAATGGAAACGAGTTAGGATGAGTTATATGACTACTTGATTCTTCTAGAAAAGAGGAAAAAAGTACATTTGTTCTTTTTTCAGAATGGAATAGTTTTCTTTGTACTGACATTCAGCTCTTTTTGTAGAAAACAATCCTTTTTGTATGGTTTTCATGCTCTAGCAAACTTTGTTGCATTCCATAAAATAATGCATAAAATCATTTTCTTCATGTTTTGGCATTCACAATTTGAGAAATTCACTGGGGGCATAGAGGTGGAAATGAATGGAACAGTATCCATTCTTTTAAAAGGAAGTTTTAATTATTTCTGATATAAGAGAAAGATCTTTGCATTGTAGCCTCTTTGGTCAGAATCAGAAGAAAGAAATATGGCAGTCAAGGAAGCGTGTGTTCTTCTGTTATTATTCTTAATATGTTTTGATTAAGTTTTTACTACGTGATGTGCTAGCTGCCTAGCCTCTTAGCAATCAGACGTTTAGCTGAAAATATTAATTACTTGCTTGGATTTTTCTCCTCTTGATGAGTTTTTATCTTGCTCTGAGCACTTACAAAGGTAAGCAAGATTAGATTTCATAATATTTTTGAGTTATTTGATTATTATCAGTAAAATTACTGCTAACCCAAAAAAGAAGCAATTGTAAACATCAAGCTACTGAAAGAGTTTAAAGAGGTGGTCTACATTAAATGGGGTAAGAATTAAATAAATGTTACCTATTTTTATTACTATACTAATATTGTACCGAAAAGTTTCCTTATTCAAAAAAGTCTGAGAAACCCTGGATCAAACAAAATAGAATCTACATTTACAGGATCTTTATGTTCATTTGCATTCTGACTCTCCCAGGTGGACTGTACGAATGCAGATGCCTTATTTCCCCAATATGTGTGATCTTGGGAACCATTGTCTGTGAAGTACCTTGGGGTTCTAGTGTCCAGCATCATTTAGGGAGATGCTGAATTCAGTTTGCCAGTCATTCTAGCATCAGTTCTGACTCTACCCCGCTGTGGGCCTGGCTTTCAGGAGAACAGATTTCCAAAAGTTTGAAGAAAAGAGTGTCACCGTTTGTCTTACCTTGAAAGGAAAGGCGTTTTAAGAAGATTGCCTGGTTTTAGAAAAAAATGCAACAGATTCACAAATAATCCTGAGGACAAACAAAATGTAGAAGGAAGGGCAACTTTTTGAGAATCCAGTATGGCTGCCTAGGGCACCCTCTGATGAGCCCAGAGTTACACAGATGGCAAGAGGTCTGCTACAGAATGGCAGGGACTTCTCAAAACAAGGTCAGGAAGAGAAATGCCCAGATATATTGCGCTTATGGAAGCTACTAAGAGAGGAAAGATGAGGTGGACCATTCCAGGTGAAGAGAAAAGCATGAGAGTAGTACAGGGTACATAAGGGAATGATGAGTAGCTGAGTGAGAACAAGGCATAGAGCAAGGAAGGAAGTGGTTAGAAGTGAGCTGGAATGAAGGTAAATGTGAAGGATTGTGAAGGCATGGACCATGAGCTTCCTGGATTGAGTAAGGAGTTGTTGAAGGTATCTGCTCTATTGAGTGGAGGAATAATGTCTGTGATTTTAGAACATAATCCCAGAAGCTCCATATGAGCTGGAAGGTGGAGACTATTTGGTAGACTTTGTGGATTATTTCGTAGGCTGAATGTCAAAACGAATACAGAATGGGAGGGACGTTGCTTTCCAGTTCCAGGTCAGTAACCATATGGATTTTAGAATGATCTGTATGGCACCCTAAAGATCCTGACTTCAGGAAATAATTATTTTCTCTTGTCCAACTTTGTGACTTTCCTTTCTCATGCCCTTAGGATCTAGCACCATCACAGACGTCCGAATGGCCATTTACCAGCCCCAGCCTCACCCCCAGCCTGCCCCATACGGTCACTGTGTCACAGACAGTGGTGTCATTTATTCAGTGGGGATGCAGTGGCTGAAGACACAAGGAAATAAGCAGATGCTTTGCACTTGCTTGGGCAATGGAGTCAGCTGCCAAGAGACAGGTCTGCATTGTCTTTTCAAAAAATAGTACTGATAACTTTTTTAAAATTAGGTTTTGAAAGTCAATACATTCATTTACCCCCAAAAATGTAAAACGATTAAACAAAGAGGAAAATCTTATACTCTTACCACTTGTGATAATAGCCCGGATTAACCTTTGATATATTTTCTTTCAATCTTTTTAATCTGTCTACTTTCTTTTCTGTAATGAGGATTAAACTGTTCTGTATTATCTTTCTTTGTCTAAAATTTTGTTACAAGAGCACTGCGTTCTGAGTAACTATAATCATCCATATTTTATACTCCAAATCGCAGATTTCTAGAGCCTTGTGATGTAAACTTCCTTCGACAACCTAATGCATCCTTCTTGGCTATAAAAGTAATAGTCAGTAACTATAGCAACAATAATTGGTGCACTTGACTTTTCCCCTAGAATAACCTCATGTATTAGTGCTTATGCCACCAACAGAGTCATGCATATGTCTCCATTACCCTCTGAGCAGCATGCTTAATTAACCTGCATGAATATAACTTTAGAAATGGAGAAACTGAGGCATGGTAGCAGAGATGGTAACAAAGGACGTCAGCAGAGGAAACAGGCGTGGCTCTAGCCACAGAAGACATGGCTTCCTGAGTAATGCATTTTGACTGACATTAACCAGATAATCATCTGTATTTGCAGCATAAACTCAGTCTCTCATTTAAGGTATAAATAAGCGACTACCGGTGGCAGATAAATGCAGCTCTGTTTGCTGAGACCCTTTTGGTTATGCTTGCAGCTGTAACACAAACTTATGGTGGCAATTCAAATGGGGAGCCATGTGTCTTACCATTCACCTACAATGGCAGAACTTTCTACTCCTGCACCACAGAAGGGCGACAGGATGGACACCTCTGGTGCAGCACGACTTCCAATTATGAGCAAGACCAGAAATATTCTTTCTGTACAGACCATACTGGTGAGTATCCCCAGGAGGAAACACAGCAGTGAGAAAGAACTATCTCTCACGCCTTATGTTTGTTAGCCTAGCAAGCTAGCCATTAATCTTAAGGCTACGCAAGGAATACCACTTTTCTTCAGTCTAGACCCCAGAGACATGGAGTTAACTCTGGAGTTAAAGATCCTTCCATGGTCCACAGTACCCTTGGGAAGTGACACCAAGGGAAAAGCCCTCCAATTCATTTATTTCTGACACATGGGGATTATGATGTAACTAAATATACTTGTATATTAAAACTATGTAATCTCATGGGGCTGAAGAATACATAGAATGGATGCCTGAGTGTTTTTGCTTCTCTTCTGGTTAAAAAACTGTGTTTTATTCAATGTGACTATTTAATTTGGGTGAGGAAAGTGGCTGGGAAAATGAGAGTGAAAATTGGATTTACGTCTATTTTGAAGCTGAAGGTAAATATGCTAGAGAAGCTTAGAACTATATTATCAGACATCTTATATTCTGACACAGATTCTGTAAATTAGCTGCAGAAACCTGGCTATCAGAACATTTCTGTAGTAATTCCCCGTTGTACATTGGAAAGCGCAGTTGTAATTTTTTTCCTCCTATCTGTGTATTATTATGGGCAGTTTTGGTACAAACTCGAGGTGGAAATTCCAATGGTGCCTTGTGCCACTTCCCCTTCCTGTACAACAACCACAACTACACTGACTGTACCTCTGAGGGCAGGAGAGACAACATGAAATGGTGTGGCACCACACAGAACTATGATGCTGACCAGAAGTTTGGATTCTGCCCCATGGCTGGTAAGGAGAAGCCCTTGTAGACAATCACTTATGAAGTAAGACAGAAGAGTGTCCACTTTACTCCTGCTTTACCCATTAAGACTTAATTTTGAGATAGCAAAAAGCTTTATGTTATATATATATATATATATATATATATATATATATATACATATATATTAATTATAGAATTATTTATATAACTTTAAAATCCCATCGATATGATTTAATGTCCAAAAATATATAAATATACTAAAGAATACTTTTTAAAATGTCTGGACATTTACATTTTGCACAGGCTTGTCTTTTGTAAAGGGCATACAACTGAGTAGCTTAAAATATTTCAAAGGTAACTAACTGCAATAGTCACAGACCTACAATATTTACACATGATTTCGGTTTAGCTGGCATAAGCGTATCACTTATTAAATACCAAAATGACCAAAACTTTGTTTTTTGACAAGTAAGAGATCTTTTTTTTAAGGGTGGGTGGAGTGGAGGGGCTCTAGTTTATATGGATGGAGAAAAGGGTACCGATATCTTTTATTTGTTTTCAAATTTCAAGAACGTCATAGATTACCTTTGATTTTTCCAGTTGTAGAAACAAGAACCTGTGTGTTGTGCATTGTCAAGTAGGACTGTGAAGCAACGAAACATAAGAAGAAAACTATTTACACATCCTTTTATTTCTCTCATTTCAACAAAAGAGAATTTTGGACTCAAATGGGAAATGCGCTTTAGTTTACAATTCTACCCATAAACATAGTTTCCCTTTGAGCTAGAATAACCTAGAACTACAAAAAGTTATGGGACAGTAGTCACGTCCAGGGTTCTAGAACAATGCCAACCCTTTATGTGAATGTGTAGGTATCCTCATGGTTTAACCTCCCCTAATCCTTCCTGTAATTATTCCCTACAACATATCTTACCTTTGGACTATGTTTTCCTCTCTGATGCTCCAAACTCAACACATCTAGAACAGCACTGACATTTCTTTGAGGCACATAAGACTTCTTTCTAAGTGAGAGATAATCAAAGTGGACTGATGATGTTGTATACCTTTTTAGATCTGATGATCCTTTATCAAGTGTACATTTCTCATCTGTCTCCAAACAGCCCATGAAGAAATCTGTACAACCAATGAAGGGGTCATGTATCGCATTGGAGATCAATGGGATAAACAGCATGACATGGGCCACATGATGAGGTGCACGTGTGTGGGGAATGGTCGTGGGGAATGGACCTGTGTCGCCTACTCCCAGCTCCGAGGTATGCTTACTTATTCATGAAAACATATGAGAGGACAAAGGGTAAGGGAGGCAGACTTTTATGTGAAAACTTGTACTTTACCAAAAGCAGAAGAAATATACAATACCACTCCATCATTTTTACTGTGCTGGGTAAGTTTCACATTTTAGACAGCCAGTTAAGAAAAGCTGGCACAACAATTCTAAGATTCTGAAACATTTCCAGGATGTAAGTACTTAGGCTGAGCCAAAAAGTTGACTTCAAAGGCTAGAACACCAGCATTTGATCCTTTTAGCATTTAGTTATGCCAGTGGATTCATGTCTAGAAATGATTGGATAATTTCTGTAAAGAAAAGAGACTTTGCTATTCTAAAGTCAGATCCTTGCAGATCTGAATTTAAGAAGACAAAACACCTAGAGAGACCAATTTCTTTTGTTGAGATCAGTTTTTCCCCTTGGGACCCAAGTATATAATATAGGGATATTGATTTATTGGAACTATTTGGGTTTTTCTATTTCTTTGATGTGAAAAGTAAGATTTAGGTAGAACTCTGAACTAATACATGGGTCATGTAGCTAGCGTGTTGACCTTGGCCTGAACTTGTTCTTTTGTAGAGAACATTTTTGTGTGTTCAATGAGTAAGACAGCAGTAATAATAATTATATGTGATGTTGCAGAGATGAAAGGGATCCTAGGTAGGCACACGGACCGACTCCTCATTTTGCAGATGAAGGAGGTTACCCAAAGAGAGAAAGCAGTATTCTCAGGATCTCCCTGTCAGAGAGTTAAGAACAGAGTTGGCATAATTTTTTTATCTTTACAAATGCCACAGATTTCATTTTATTTCCCAAATCCAAATATCTCCCCACCTCCACCATTTCAGAGATCTGACCATCACACCATGCTGGGTGCTAGATGAATATGTTTAATCTTCCTCCAATTTATTATAAAAAGCAGATATCTAAAGAGCATTATAAACTAAGCAAAAACTTTTCCAAAAGTAAGACATGTATATTCATTCAAAAATTGGTTTTCCACAAGAAGGGGTATTTTATCACATTCTTTAGGGGTAGATATTTTGACCTCTGTCATTTATTTACAAGTTTCTGAGACAGAATTATTGTGTGTGCAATAGTTGTATTACTGACTAAGCTGTGAAAAAATATTTATTCTATGCCAGAATAAATTGTTTTCATGGGAGGTGTTGATAATTTAGTGGAAGGAACTCTGTAGTTTGGAAAGCATAGCTTTTTAAAATTTCATCAGTGAAACTTAAAAAATGTTTTCCACCCACTTCACTGTTTCTTAAATAGATCAATGCATTGTCGATGACATCACTTATAATGTGAACGATACATTTCACAAACGTCATGAAGAGGGACACATGCTGAATTGTACCTGCTTCGGTCAGGGCCGGGGCAGATGGAAGTGCGATCCCATTGGTAAGTTGCTTTGTCTCTAGATGGATTTGGCCACTGAGAGTAGTTAGAGAGTTTCAAATCAGGAGAGCTATTTGATGTTACATGATTGAAGTTGGATCCAGACTTTGATCAGTGGCTTTCAAAGAGCTCGGCAAAGTCTTTCTTTTAATCCTGGACCAATATATAATTTTGATATTGGTAGTCATGTATTTTTGCCGAATCTGGTGACAAATGCAGATTTATTTTAATGAAATAAAATACATTCTTTGGTTCTGAATCATAAAGATAGTCCATGTCATGAGAGAGAACTTTCCTTTGCTGACTGTGCAATTATATGGGCAAACGATTTTGCCAGTAAATACCTCCCTCCAAATACTTTATTTTTCTTGGCTGCCCTTTATAATAGATCTAAGCAAATAGTGAAGGTTGAGCTTTAGAAGAACTGTGTTACCAGCTTTAAGGTAATCCATTAATATTCCTTTACTGAAAGAGACAGGTTGCTCGCTGAGAAAACAAACTGATCAGATGAGTTTGTTTGACCTGAGATTGCCAATGCTGAGCGGGAACAGCCTGAGAGGTTTTCTTAGAAACTGCTCAGCAAGTGTTCACAGTTAAAACCTAGTTCATTTATTTACGTATAAAATATAAAGTCCTCCAATTTTTGAAGAAGCGTTTAAAGTGATATTTTGTCCTTGCTCTTCAAATGGTAAATCGTAAATCGGTTGCATTAATATGGGTAAAATACAGTGTCTCATTTATTTTTCTAAAACTAATATTCAGAATATCAATGTGCACTGAAATCTAAATCTTAGAATTTTTACTTAGGAATATTATTTTTTAGAAACTAAATATTCTTCCCAATGTGTCATTTTTTCGTTTTTTAACCACTAATTGTCCTGTGTGGTAAAGATATGAGCAAATTATTTTTTTAACCGTGTATTTGCAGTTTTCTATTAATAATGAAATGTTCTATAACACTGAAATTAAATTTGTAGTTTTAAGTCTTATCTTTTACTTGTATGTATTTTAGACCAATGCCAGGATTCAGAAACCCGAACATTTTATCAAATTGGAGACTCGTGGGAGAAGTATGTGCATAATGTCAGGTACCAGTGCTATTGCTATGGCCGTGGCATTGGAGAGTGGCATTGCCAGCCTTTACAGAGCTATCCAGGTGAGAAACTCTTTACTACAAATTGAGAACTGTAGACTGGGTTATAAAAACAGGACGTCAGTGTTTATTAATATTCTGATGCCTCAGTTGGACTCCCCTTACTTTCCCATCCTTTTCTTACATCACTGTCTAACAATCAATCACATTTTTGACTAAAATGATTTTCCTTTCTCCTCAATCAAGTAAAAGGTCTGGAAGGCTGTGAAATTGTGCCTGTATGTAATCTGTTTCTTAACACTGTAAAACACTCCATGAGGTTAAAGCACTCTGGCTAATTTCATCTCACATCCATACATGGAACTAGAAACCATGAGGTGAGCTATGCTGAGAGGAAAGGGTTGGGGTTCTATGTTACGGTTCTTAACAGAGAAGTTGGATAGAGAAATTACATGAAATAACAATATAAGGTTGTTCATTCAACATTCTACCTAGTCCTCTTTTTGTCAAAAATTTCATTTGTTTGATCAATTGGAGTGTGCAACAAAGTATCCTGGGTCAAGTTGAGTAACGTTGTCGATTCTCTGCCCAGGCAGTTCAAATACTCTCAAATGTTTATTGTTGAGTTTTTTGCAGGTCACAGGACATAATACCTCACTGTAGGTGTTGTTAATTCATTTTAGAAAAAAAAGATTTTGAATTTAATTTCCACTGAGTGATTAATTATAACAAAATGTGTTGAATGATTTAAGTCTAATTTATAGGCATCAGTTATTTGAGCAACTATTGAGGTGCAAAGCCTCCTAGACCTCTGTTAACTTTAGACTTAAAGCATAGCCTACGTTCAGAAACAAAAGAGAAATTTTCAGGATGACAGGATCTGCCTGCGACAGATATTAAGATTAAGTTAATTAAGTCCCTCCATAACGTGATAAGAAATTCACTGAAAAACAAGATATGAAACAATTTGGCCAAAGCAATGTTTCCCAAGACATGGGTCCCAGCTTTGTCTGTGCTTCTAAAGAGATACATGTCAAGCTTCACTCATTATTTCCTCATCTGTAAAATGGAGAGATTGAAGTCCTTCCAGAACTAACAGTCTAACAATCTGGGATCCTAATATCCACCACCCAGATATATTCTTCCTATGAACTTTAAAGAGATCCGCTCTCCCCAAGCCTCAGGCTCTTATATTGTATTTCATGGTGAATTTGGGTGTAAGAATCATTTTTAAAAAATTTTATTCAGTAATTTTTAGGAGCCTGATTGCAGAATTACTGTAAGTTCAGAAAGCATGTAACTGAGTTTTTTTTTTTTTAATTATGTAATCAAAGGGTAGAAACTTCTAAAAAAAAATACTTTCTTGTTTCTATGTTCCTGGTTGTTATTGGTGTGGTGAGGCAATCTGTTGAAAGTGATTTCCACCTCAACGATTTAGAGAGAACGTTTTTTTCTGTCTTTTAAATAAGCCTATTCACGTAGCTGCTGCTGGAAGCATTTTAGTGGACATGTCAGAGATGAAGCCTAGATGGGAAGGAATCCTTCTGTGTTGGAGTTTTACATGTTGACCTTGTTTCTGCTCTTTAAAAATGGTAACAATGCAGCCCCTTGAGCATAGGGGACTGGGGATTGGCATTTCCCCTCATTGCACAGCTTACCTGTGTGCTGGTTTGCTCAATGATTCATGTCTAGCATGTGGGGCTCTACGAGTGTGGGAAGAATAGAGGAACAACAGGTTACCGATAGATTGTCTCTGAGCTGTGCCCTGTTTGTTCATCCTACAGAGGACTTGGTAGAGTTGTCCAAACTAACAGAAGATAAGAGGTATTTGGTATGTCAATAAACAAGGAAAACACAGATCTCAGCAAACAAAACAGAGAAAAAAAGACTGAGTCACAAACCCATAAATGTTTAACTTCTCCAGGGTCACCATTATTGGAACTTATTCATTTTGACCTTATTTTAAACTGGTTTTAACATTATAGACCTTGTATCATATCTTTACTTAGCTAGTTTATTGATAGCCTGATCATATTGAAGAAGAGAGGGAGTCAAGTTTCACAATGGTGAGTAATTGCTCAGTTAGGTTAATTTTAAAAGTTTTACCAACTAACTGGTATTGAAAGGATTATCAAAATTTCCAGTCTAAATAATATAAATGATGTCAGAATTTTCCTGTTTTCCATTGTGAAATCATATGCAGAATAAGTTAGAGAATAGTGATAATGGGAATTCAATTGACCTTACAAATAATGAACACAGTCTCTTTACTTTCTGGACAGAAATGTGCTAAATGCGTGACATCCCCATTGCTTTTCAGTGCAGTTCCCTTAAAGATGAGCTGTTACACAAACCTGACATTGAAAACATAGTTTCAAACCAACACTTGACGTTTTAGAAAGAAAAGAAATTCTGTAGTTTTGCTCCTTCCCTGGGGTCAAAAATCACTGAGTCAGTCGCCATTTGCTTTTCCCTCCCTTCTTTAGTATCCTCCTTGTGGACCTAGGAGCTTGATTAGACTTAAAAGTAGACAGTAAAGGTCATTTGTGTTGTCTAAAATTAATCTTAATAGGCGTTTAGCCATCATAAACTTTTAAAAATAAAAGACAATTTTTTTTAGAGCAGTTTTAGGTTCACAGCAAAATTGAAAGGACAATACAGAGATTTCCCACACATGAATTCCACACGTGCTTCCACACATGCACAGCCCCCCCTCTTGTCAATGTGTCATGCTCCATTAGAGTGGTACATTTATTACAGTCTGAACTGACATCGTTATCATCCAAAGTCCATGGTTTACATGAGGGATCGTTCTTGGTGTTGTATATGCTATGGCATCGTAAACATTTTTCCCTCAGAATCATGATTGCCAAACTAAACAAAACACATACTTGTGCCAGGTCTCTATTTATTGGAGGAAATTATAATAAGATTTCTTTAAAGGATCAATATTTAAACAACCTGACACCAATTATTGTAAATATTTTAAGGACATACTGTTCCTATATTTACTGATTTACCTGGAAGTACTTTAAATATTCACATCTCTGAAATTTTGCTTCGGTGTTTTCTTTAAAAAGTTATTTACGTTTGTGAGAATCTTCATGTACAAAAGGAGTGATTCAGAGAGGGACATGGACTTGACTTCTGCCAATTGAACACGCATCCTGCCATGTTTGTGAAATATATATTAATTTAGAATGGAAAATTGAGAATTTTACACATGAATTTTGGAATTCATTTGGCTCAGAACTACTTGTATTAAATGAATTTAAGGTTGAAAGAATGTTTGTTACTCTTTAACTGACTGAATTATTACCAGTGTGAAAGCAAGTATAGTATTTTAGAATTTTTGTGTGTACATAGATTTCTAAGTCGTTTATTTGTTCTTCTAGAGAAAACTTTACTTTCAAAGAGAATTTAACAGCAAAGTGAATAAATTTTAAATTCAATATATTTTTAAGGGCTTTCAGAAAACTTAAATCTGTTAATCTGATGAAATGTTTTATTAAACGTGCAAAATTTTGCTCTGCTTTACAGATTGGCAGTTAGAAATTCTTGGAAAGATTATTTAAAGGAACTTTATTTTTAATTCTAGTGAGTTGAACATTGATTGACATTATAAAAAGACACTGTTTGGGGAAAAGATAGTGTTCTGTTCTGCAAGCATAAATTATTCACCTATTTCATTATTATCTTGAATTGAGTCTACACTATTAAGAAATTAATTCCACTCCCTTATTTTGCTTTTTTTTAAAAAGGAACTAAAATCGTACTTTAAATCAAGATGTGGAAATACTGAATTTAGTATCTCCTGTAAAATGTCATTTCAATTGATGACTGCTTTAAAAAAAAAAAGAGTTTTATCTCTTAATAATTTGACCACACAATGGTATGATTTTGGAGTGTATTTACTGAATAAAAATACATTTTTTCCCCAATTGATAGGATGCTTAAACTGATGAGAAGTAAAACTGAGCCTTTAATTAGTACTTTTGTGTATTTGTCTAAGAGTCTACCCTATTTAGAAATGTGTTTGTTTTACATCATGTCATCTGGCCTTTGGAATGTTGTTTCCTTCTTAGGTGGTAGATTCACTCTTGATGAAAGCCTCCACAAACCAGAATTTGCTTCAAAGAAGCTTAACGTAATAAGTAAATGGAATTTGTAGTCTGTATTACATGATTTGTGTTATAGTAGTTTCACAATTTTGTTATAATTCTTACTTTGAAAATGGAGAAGAAAGCAAATGTTTTTAAATGTATTTTATTTGCTACAAACGAGTTCTATTTGCACTTTTCATGTGAAGAATAATAATTTATTAGCTAAAAAGGGAGTTGTTGCATTGATATCCAATGTCATTATATAAAAGATTGATCCCAGATAAATTTTATTATATTCACATTTACAGATAAGCAGAACTGTCTTTAACAATGGCCATCCATACACACTAAATTTTAAGTCAAAGTGAGTGAATACCCTTCCAAAATCGAATCTCACATTTTAAAAAATTTCATTAAATTTATTGGGGTGACACTGGTTAATTACATTATATAGGTTTCAAGTGTACAATTCTATGATACATCACCTGTATATTGCGTTGTGTGTTCACCATCCAGAGTCAGTTCTCCTTCCATCACCATATATTTGATCCCCTTTACCCTTTTCAATGCCCCCACCCCACTTTCCCTCTGGTAACCATTATACTGTCTGTGTCTATGAATTTTTCTTTGTTTGTCTGTCTTGTTTGTTCATTTGCTTTCAGTTTTATATCCCACATGTGAGTGAAATCATATGGTTCTTGACTTTTTCCATCTGACTCATTTAGCTAAGCATGATAGTCTCAAGATCCATCTATATTGTCGCAAATGGCAGTATTTCATCTTTTCTTATGGCTAAATAATACTCCATTGTATATACCATATTTCCCTGAAAATAAGACCTACCCAGACAATCAGCTCTAATGCTTCTTTTGGAGCAAAAATTAATATAAGACCTGGTGTTATGTTATGTTATGTTACGTTACGTTACATTATGTTATATTACCTGATCTTATAGTAAAATAAGACCGGGTTTTTTAATTAATATAAGACCCGGTATTATATTATGTTATAT
Organism: Rhinolophus hipposideros; assembly: GCF_964194185.1. Taxonomy (NCBI): domain Eukaryota; kingdom Metazoa; phylum Chordata; class Mammalia; order Chiroptera; family Rhinolophidae; genus Rhinolophus; species Rhinolophus hipposideros. The sequence continues at coordinate 82,189,028 of NC_138052.1, read as the reverse complement.
TATATATTATATTAAAGACCTGGTCTTATAGTAAAATAAGACTGGGTCTTACATTAATTTTTGCTCCAAAAGACGCATTAGAGCTGATGGTCCGGCTAGGTCTTATTTTCGGGGAAACACAGTATGTACCACATCTTCTTTATCTAATCATCTATTAAAGGACACTTTGGTTGTTTCCATGTCTTGGCCACTTTGAATAATACTGCAATGAACATAGGGTTACATATATTTTTATGGATACGTGTTTTCAAATTTTTCAGGTAGATACAAAATCTCACATTTTCATTTTCAGGCACAACTGGTCCTGTCCAAGTAATCATCACTGAGACCCCCAGTCAGCCCAACTCTCACCCCATCCAGTGGAATGCACCAGAACCATCTCACATTTCCAAGTACATTCTCAGATGGAAACCTGTGAGTATGCTGCCAGAAACTCGGACACTGACTCTCTTGAAATTAACAAATTCTGAAAGTGTTTTTCAGAGCAAACAGATCTGATAAACTATCCATGTAACATTTATATTTGTTTAGTAATGAAACAATATGTGCTCAATCAATTGTATAAATTTAGCTTTTTTGATATTTAGAAGACTTTAGTTCTTTGTGTTTGATCTTCTTAGCAAGAATTTAGAAATTACAATGCTTAAAATCATTCTTCCTCAATATGGGAAGAAAAATCTAAAGTTTTTGTATGTTTTATAACCCCCATCAAAGGGAAAAAAATTGTCATCATTTCCATATTTGGGGGAAAAAAACAGCTATATTAATACTCTCTTTTGGTTCACTTTTTAAGTGATTGTTTCTTAAAACCTTACTTTTGATCCCCTGAAGTTATTTAGATAGACGGGAAAGAGATGATGACAGAGAATTATAGATGAGGAATGACAGTTTGTTTATTTAAAGAATGAACCTTGTAATTTTCTAATAAGAAAGGTCTAGAAATTGAAGTAATCATACTAAAGAGGATATTTTTCTACTAGGCTTTAGTTTCTATTATCATCTCACATCTGCCCTGCTATAGCTCCAAAATTCATGATTCATAATTTGAGAAACACTATTTTAATTTAAACACAGGAGAAAAATGTCCATTTTAAATTACAGCTATTGAATTCTGGAAATTAAAAACAATGTAAAACTAAACAAAACATTAGAGCAACTCGTGCAGTTGTATTTAAACTCTTCAGAAAAAATTCAAGCTGTTGAAATCACTTTCACCCTCTTGGTAATGTCCATAGTATATTGAATCGCCATTTGCAGAACTGTGTTATCTAGTGATGTTAGTCAATGAAATCAGTATATTTTTTCCCTCTCTAACACCTTTTTACCTCTCATCTTTTTATCTCATCACCAATTTTATTTATTTTAAACTTAGCTCTGAAGTGTTATGGAAGACTACTGTAATAAAAGACATTTATAGATAAGTATAAAATGTACATTATTGGAAAGTCTTCAAAGAGTGGCAATAATGAATTTCTTTGAGATTTTTAACAATTAAAAAATTTCAGGTTTGTTGAGACATCTGACATGAATCTCTTCTCCCATCCCCAGAGACATTGTGTTATTTACAACTTACACCTACGATTTATAACATTTACAAGTATTCAATTCTCATCAACTCTCAAAAAGGTTTTTTTCAGGATTTTTCTTAATGTATGTGACCTGAGTGTTTATTTTCTACCTTTTTCTTCTGCTAGCTAACCATAAAAGTTCACATCAAGTAAAAGACTTATCACGAAATCTGAGCTAATTGTAATGACAAATTTCAATTTTTTTCATAGTGTATTTGAGTTAAAATTTAAATTTAAAGAGCCCTAGGATCACTTTCATTTATCCCAAAAATAGAAATGGACAACTAAATATTTGAATATTGAGGGACTGGTTGATAGGATAATTTTTAAAAAATCATTGGGCGTTAAAAATGTATTTTGAGGGCCGGCCCGGTGGCTCAGGTGGTTGGAGCTTCATGCTCCTAACTCCAAAGGCTGCCGGTTCGATTCCCACATGGGCCAGTGGGCTCTCAACCACAAGGTTGCCAGTTTGATTAAAAAAAAAAAAAAGAAAGAAAATATTTAAAAAAAAAAATGTATTTTGACTTACATTAGTTTAGAATAATTACAACTTAAAAGAATCTTACCTAGTCTGAAGTAAGGATATTTCTTTTCCACACATTTTATTGCAATGAGTTTTGTGATCCATGACATGTTAATGAAGTTGGACAGGATGTGAAAATGTAAACTGAAAGCCAAGAAGCAAAGATTAAGTAAACTGAAATCTCATTCTTCTGCAGTCTTGCCCAAAGTTGACTAACCACTTTGATGGGGGTAGTTTATATCCAAGAACGAGTCATAAATCCAGACGAGTTGAACCTTGTATGTGATGGTCCCAGGAACTCACTCATGAAGCAGTAGGATGCCTTTGACAGTTTCTGCAAGGCAAGAAACTTGAATTGTATCCCACCAAGCGAGAAATAAATATATGGCTTTCTTTACTTCAAAGAGGAGTATATCTCTGTTCATTGTAGAAATGAAGATATCGGGAGAGGCAAAACTTGGGTTTATCATATTATGTTGATGATATTAAATAGTCTGGCAAAAAAGGAAGGTGCCTAGCACCCACAAAACTCTGTTTCTCCATCTATAAAATGAGGACAATAATATCATTAACTTGGAGGAGAGGGGAGATAAAGATTAAATGGAAGAATGCAAGTAAAAGAGCACGGAACTTGGTACATAATAAGCTATCAGTAAATGTTAGCTATAAGAATTACCATTACAATTAACATGCTCTGCTACATGTCCATTTTCTGATTCCAGTTTTTCTCCATAATGAAACTGCAAAGGTCCCTAATTCTTCTTTGACGATTACACATCATCTATGAATGTTCTTCCTTGTGCATACTTGTATGACTTTTTTTTTTTTTTTTTTAATTTTTAGAAAAATTCTCCAGGCCGCTGGAAGGAAGCCACCATTCCAGGCCACTTAAACTCATACACTATTAAAGGCCTGAGGCCAAATGTGGTATATGAGGGGCAGCTCATCAGTGTCCAGCAATACGGTCAAAGAGAGGTGACCCGCTTTGACTTCACCACCACCAGCTCGAGCACAGCCGTGTCCAGTACGTACCCCAGCCATTTGCATGTCTGTGCCTGAGTTTCTCCGAGTGGGCTCCCCTTAGGAAGCACTTCTCTTCACGATTCATATTTTTCCATGGATGACACCCGCATTTTTCTTTTGAATTATATTCTACAGATGATGGCAAATATTCTTGATGACTCAAGGCTCTCTTTCTGCTTTCTGTGACTCCCTAGGCAACACTGTGACAGGAGAGACAACACGCTTTTCTCCTGTAGTGGCCACTTCCGAATCCGTGACTGAAATCACAGCCAGCAGCTTTGTGGTCTCGTGGGTCTCGGCTTCAGACACCGTGTCAGGATTCCGTGTGGAATATGAGCTGAGTGAAGAGGGAGATGAACCACAGTACCTCGGTACGCTAAATGGGTTGTCGTGACAGGTTTTAGTGGTTGTTGTTGAACCTGCATAGGAGATGGCATCCAAGCAGGTGGTCTGTGAGCGTTGGAACTAGTTGTCAGCTCAGATTGAACAAACTACCCGCCAATATGAGGAAGGAAAGGGACTGGCCCTTTGTACAGCTGAGCTGAATTTTTCCCCAGCCATGCTCACATTTTCCTGGTCCCTGCTATGAGCTGCATACGTGTTTGCGCAGGCACAGGTCCATAAAACAAAAGTGTTTTCTTTATGGAAATAATTTCCAGTATAAGGATTGGAGTGGAAAACATTAGCTTTGGGGGTACACAGTACCCTCATTCGTGCTTTTCAAAGCCTGATGTTTAGAAGCCTTTAAAAAAAAACTATTGTAGAATAATCTACAGACTGAGAAGTACACAGATCGTAAATACAGAGCTCCATGGATTTTTATAAAGTGAATACACCCACATGACCAGCCCCCAGATCACGAAAAACAACATCCCTCCTTCCCTCCTCCCCATCATCTCCTGCCCAGAAACACTTCTCTGACTTCCAATTACTATGTTTACAATGGACTACGTAAGGACAATGTTTAAAAGAGGATTAGGTTTACAAGTCTGGGCATGGATTACAAAAGTTATGCATCTTTAGAGAACAAATTTGGACAATGAAATAAAAAGAAAGAAAAACTATCCCATTGTGCATTGATAATTATTGAGTATCCATTAGTACATTTCCTTCTCTTCCCCTGTGCCTCATGAATACATAGTTTTTAAAATAATCCTCATAGGCTGTGGAGTCATTTGTGGGATTGGTGCGCCCTGATTAGTCATCTTTTCCTTTTTATTTCAAAGACCTCCCAAGCACAGCCACTTCTGTGAACATCCCCGACCTGCTTCCTGGACGAAAATACATTGTCAATGTCTATCAGATATCTGAAGAAGGAGAGCAGAGTTTGATCCTGTCTACTTCACAGACAACAGGTACCTGTGTACCACATGGTGTGAAAAGAATCTTTTTCTGTAACACAGACCTATAGCAGTACTTCCTGACTGGTTTCCTCTTTTTCTCCTTTTTCTCTTTGTTAGCACCTGATGCCCCTCCTGACCCTACGGTGGACCAAGTTGATGACACCTCCATTGTTGTTCGCTGGAGCAGACCCCAAGCACCCATCACAGGTCAGCTTAGCTTCCTCTTCTTGGCTGCCATGTTAATTTTGATGGCATAATAGGTGAGGAAATAGATTCTGGTCTAAGGGCTGGCATATTACTGAAATCTCCTATATAAATGCTAGATGGGGTAGAGGTGTGTGTGTGTGTGTGTGTGTGTGTGTGTGTGTAATATTAATTAAAAATGTGATTATTTTCCAGTCTTATAAATCATTTTCCCTTGAATCCATTTTATCAACCCCTGCGCGCACACACCCTCTCCAGCCAGCTCATTGATTTGTTAAACCAGTCATTCCCATGATTGAAGAGGGGTAATTATTCTGAAAACCTCATTCTAAGACTTATTCTTAAAGAGATAGCTGAGTTGCTTTCTTATTTAGCTCAGTAGGTGACTCAACTGTCTCCGATGTTCCCAAAAGACTCCCAGAGTGCTAACAACAACTCCGTGCTCAGGGTGGGTTATGAATTGCTTTCATCGTCCAGAGCACAAAGAGAAGATCTCTGTTTAACATGAAGGTTTATTTTCACCTTGTGGCTTCTCTGGTAGACATTTATTAAAGATTTTGGGTCTTTAAGAATGATGTTTATTATTAAAAAGTTGTGTGTGTTTGTTCTTATTTTATCTTTGTGCTGAATACTTTTTAAAAGAAGTGGCAACATTGAAAGAGTCAAAAAGAATCATGAGTTCTTAACTAATCAAGCAAGATACTAAAGGCTTTTGGAAAAGGAGGATTTATGACTTATTACACCTCTGTTCCATCAAACAGTGTGTCTTACTTTTTCTCGTGAATCTGTAGGATACAGAATCGTGTATTCACCATCTGTAGAAGGCAGTAGCACAGAACTCAACCTTCCTGAAACTGCCAACTCCGTCACCCTCAGTGACTTGCAACCTGGTGTTCAATATAACATCACCATCTATGCTGTGGAAGAAAATCAAGAGAGTACTCCTGTTTTCATTCAACAAGAAACCACCGGCGTCCCACGTCCAGGTAACTTCAAGACAGTTCCTGTAGTATCTTATCTCTTAGGACTTTACAAGGTAACAAAATCATTCTTGAATTGTAGCCCTTCCATTAGCCTGCTGGGGAGGACCAGAAGTGTAAGAGGCAAGAATAATTGTCTCTGTGGGAGAGTTGGTTTTTTTTAAATCTTTTTCAACAGTTCCTGTATGCTAGTAATCTTATAGATTAGTTTAACCCTAAATTTATGAAATTCGACTGAAATATCCTCACTGTAAAGTAACTAATCAAAGCTGGTTATTCGCCTTCCTGACTAAAAACTAACACCATAAAGTCTTCATATGTTTCCCTAGAAACTTAAGGGTAAGTTCTTTTGTTGCTCTTAAGTATAATAAAATGATTCAGCAAAATGAAAACCACCACATTTTTTTCTGTGATCACAATGAGGTTTCTCTTTCTTTCTTTCTTTCTTTTTTTCTTTCTTTCTTCCTTCCTTCCTTCCTTCCTTCCTTCCTTCCTTCCTTCCTTCCTTCCTTCCTTCCTTCCTTCCTTCCTTCCACCTCTCATTTTAAACCCCTCAATAGGACACTTCATAGGGTGGAACCTCATCTGCTTACCCGCATATATTAAATAAAATATTCAAATGTCCTATGTAAGCAGTATGATTGAACCATGAAAAAACATAAGCAAAAAAGCATGTTCTCTGGTTAAGAGAGGAAACTTAGCATTGCTCTAGAATGAGAGGCTCTATGAATTGTCTTATACACATCAGAAACTGGCTTTTTCAAAATTACCTTCAGCAGGAATTGTGAGTGACTGCTTGGCTCTTGTCTGTTAGATAATGTCCCCCCTCCCCGGGACCTGCAGTTTGTGGAAGTGACGGATGTGAAGATCACCATCATGTGGACACCTCCTGAGAGTGCAGTGACCGGTTACCGCGTGGATGTGATCCCTGTCAACCTGCCTGGAGAGCATGGGCAGAGGCTGCCCATCAATAGGAACACCTTTGCTGAAGTCATGGGGCTGTCCCCTGGGGTCACCTATCACTTCAAAGTCTTTGCCGTGAACCATGGGAGGGAGAGCAAGCCTCTGACAGCAACACAGACCACGAGTACGTTCTACTCCTGACTGCACCTCCACTCCAAATTCTCCACCCTCACTGCCAACCTCTGATGAATGTGTAGCACACTACTTACTCCTGGGTCTACAGTCAGAAAGCGGAACACACGTAGCCCATAAGGGACAGTATAGTGGACATAAAGCACCTTAAATTTGAAAACAAAACTCAGATATGGGTACTAAATGGCAACCCATTTCCCAAATACACATACCAGTGGAATGGCACCAAGAGAGGAGAACTTAAGGGAACCTAATTTTCTTGGCTAATGGAGACATGAATTGCAAATTTGAGTGCATTTTTGTATAAATAAATGTAATGAGATCAGACTTCAAACGTAAGCTCTTAACACTTTTGCAGTATAATTGTTTACAAATAGTAATTGCTAAAACATTTAGTGCTTATTAGGCACTAAATCCTCTGCTCAGTTCATTATAAGTATTATCCTCATATTTAATCCTCATGTTGACCTAATGAGGAAAGTCTTATTGTTGTCCTATTGGGTGCATGAAGAAACAGGCTTGTAAAAAACTTCTGCAACTTGTAAGGTCACAGGTCTAGAAAGTGATGGAGCCGAATCCACATTGAGCTGTGTCCTTTTTATTCCAAAGCCCATGCTTCCAATTATTATATTTACTTAACTACTACCTTGTAAATATTTCCTCTTAAGAGTATTTTAAATTACTGCAGGGAAAACTGTTAGTTATACTCAAGAAGAAAACTCACAATGTATGTGATTCTTTCTAATAGTGTAAGCTCACCTGTGTCCTATTATGATTCTGAAATTCTGAGTATATGTTATAATTGTGTTGAATCGGAATCATGTGAAAATCACTTTTATATCTCCAGCACAGGACTATCCATTCAGTAGCTACAGAAAATATTGCTTTTGTTCCCTGTAGTTTTCTTCTTGCTCTCATTTTAGTGGGCTTATTTCTCTTTTCTAAACTTGTATGGCTCAGCACAGTAAATTGTGGCATTTACACACTTCTTTTTTAATTATTATTTTTTTGTTTTTTTATTTTTATGCCATCTCTATAATGTTTGTATCATTCCAGAGGGTAATGAGAAAATCATGCTGGAAAATTAGACTTTCCACGGAATCATAGCCAAGCGAAAAAGGTCAGCAGTTTCTCATGACTGACATAGAGTTTTGCAAAGTTCTGTGTAACACGCAAATCTCTTATTGGCTCAATGTTTCCAAGGTTTTGACTTATAAGCAGTTTCAAACTTAAGACGACAAAACTTTAGAAAATGTAGTGCAACGTTAGAATTTCAGTATGATAATTACTGAGGTTCAGATATTTCTTGACATGCTTTATCTTTTTTTTCCTAGAATTGGATGCTCCCACTAACCTCCAATTTGTGAATGAAACGGACTCGACTGTCCTAGTGATCTGGACTCCACCTCGGGCCCGGATAGCTGGGTACCGACTGACTGTGGGTCCGACCCGGGGAGGCCAGCCCAAGCAGTACAACGTGGGGCCCTCAGCCTCCCAGTACCCACTCAGGAATCTGCAGCCTGGGTCCGAGTACACTGTCACCCTTGTGGCTGTAAAAGGCAACCAGCAGAGCCCCAGAGCCACTGGAGTCTTCACTACTCGTAAGCCAAAATTTCAATGTCTTTTCTTAGTGAGGTTATAGGTTTTTATCTAAATTTATGTTTTCTGTGCTTCATCCATTTTTTTAAGATAACTTAAAAAGCTTAGTACAAGATTTAAATAAAATTAAGTTTAAAAATAATTTTTTAATAAAAAATAAATATGTATATATTTTTTTTAAGATTTAAAGAAATGCTACTCAAAGTGTGGTCTGGGGACCAGCTGCTTGTCCACGAACTGTGTGTTACTGGACAATAAGGAGCTTGTGCCAGAAAGTAAATCATGAAGCACACTATTTAATCCAGTTGATAATTTTCTGAAGCAAGATTTTCTTGATGAAGGAAGCAGTGCATTAAATTATATATGTTGCCACGCTCCTTATTTGCTCTGGAACCAACATTTTGAGTCACACGGTTTAAAGCGCCCATTATTTGAAAGTTGAATTCTACTATATTAAATAAATTTACCAAATACTAGTTAAGGCAAGAAAAAATCACCACGTCTAGATTCTAAAACTTTGGGTATCAAATGATAGTAGTAAGTATAGAATAAAACCATCTACCAATTGAATTGACACCAATAGAACAAGAAGCTAAGTAAATGATTTCTTTACAAGTGTTGCCTGTAGCTGATTAAAGCACTTTTGTAGAACAGAATAGGTTTTTCTTTTTTTAAAATTAATCTTTCTTAAATTACTCTTGAAATTCCACAGAGGGAAAAAAATACTGACAATAATTTTTGGTCATCGCTGTCCTTTTGCTTAGCATTTTGCAGGAAGTAGCCTTAAACCTCTTACATGTGTACATCACAATAAAAGCCTGTATTCATAAACTGATTACTACTAAACACATTCTCATTTATGTTACAGAGAATTATAAGACCCCTTTATTTCTAGCTGAGCATTATTTGTTATTTTTAACTTGACATTTTGAATTACAGAAGTACCTAACATAACATTTTACATATGTATGTGTGTGTATGCAACTACAAACTAGTTTGTAGTTTTCTAAATGCTTTCAACAAATCTTACCCTTTGACTAATTTTAAAATATAGGTGTTAAACAGCGTTAAAAAAAGTAAATATAAGCTTAGTTCTATGGAACTAAGGAACAGCTATGGAATTATTTTCCAAAGAAATTGTCTATGTACTTTTCCCTATAGGAATTCATAATTTATGAAGAATTTTGGTGTATGAAGTTTGGCAAGTGAAGGCTTATTCCTAAATAATTACTGTTCATCAGCAAGTAAAATTTGCATTTTATTTGTAAATTTGCCTTAACATTTGCTATTTTATATTACACGTTACTGAGATACTCTAAAATCTGTTAACATGAAATCAATGTCTTTGTATTTCTTATAAATATCTATTTCTTGTAATAACTATTTTATAGGTGTCCTTCATGGCATTAGAATAAAGATTTCAGTAGGTGTAGTCTTTTACTGACTACATATATTTCTACATTTATATAAATATATAAATAAGTATATAAATGTAGAATTACATAGTTATGTTTTTTACTCCTACACATAGGTGTATTTTATGTAGTTTTTTGTTGTTGGACAGAGTGCCTGTAAAAGAAAAATAATTTTTAGTAATACTAACAATAATTAAGTGGGATGGGTCAATATAATCTATTTCAAGTACTTTTGCAGACTTTGATAGGACATACTATTTTATGCTCTGCAAAATACGTTTATATAAAATATAATTGTATTTGAATTAAAGTGCTGATAGTAAAAACTAATTTTATTAGATAAAGATTAACATAGTGCCTTATACCTAGTATATTTTCAAAAACTATTTGTTTAATAGGTGATTGACTAAAGGAAGGTAATAAAAACAGCTCAACCAAGGTTAGATTTAAATAAACCTATGTAAGCAGGGAATTCTACAACTTTATTTGAACTTCAGGTACTCTCCGAGGCTGTAAACATCAGCAGGGCTTGCATATTTTTGAAATTGCTTGAAGTTTCTGTAGTTTTTTACTGTCTGTCTTACTAAACTGAATTCTGGGAATAACTGCTGGGTTTTGTAACTACTGCTATTATAAATTCTTACGAGCAACTGTGCGGTGGGTGGGAACTGTTTCTGGGGGAAATTCAGCTTATTGCTTTTTAAATAGGGCAAATTTTATTTCTTTAACAGCCAGGCTGTTCTTCGTGAATGAGACCTGCCAGAATTCATAGCTCATACCGTACGTGTTTCCCCGAAAATAAGACCTAGCCGGACCATCAGCTCTAATGTGTGTTTTGGAGCAAAAATTAATATAAGACCCAGTATTTATATTATATTATATTATATTATACCAGGTCTTATAGTAAAACAAGATCAGTCTTACATTAATTTTTGTTCTGAAAGACGCATTAGAGCTGATGGTCCGGGTAGGTCTTATTTTCGGGGAGAAAGAGCACTTACAGTCACATCCCTCGTTTGACATCAGTTTGTGGGTTTGCAGTGTGGAGGTTTTCATGTAATGGTCTTCCCAGACAGAAAGCATCATCTTCAACTTGAGAATATTCTAGCTGGCTGGCTCAAGCAACAGAAAATACTAATCTTAAAGCCCAAGACAATTGAGGAGAATGTAATATGTGAAGAAGTTGTGGCTTTCCCTGATGTTCAGTGAAAGAAGCTGACTGCTTACTGAATTGTTTCTTTGGCTATCGACATAGTCCCATAGGACTGGCCATGGTATTTTGGCTAAGTCAGCAGCAGCCAAGTGGTATATGATTTCAGAGACAGTGAGAAGGCATTACAGGTCACCCATCCTGGTTGACCCCCAAATCACCCATCCTGGTTGACCCCCAAATGCCATCAAAATAATAACATACTTAGGAAACAGCTCACTAAACCAGCAGTACTTCAGTTCAGCCATCAGGATTGTCATTACAAAATGGCTCACACACATATTTTTTTCCACACAGTATTTTGAAACCATTTTTTTTAAATGGCACTTTAAAATCCAGACTAAAAAAAAAAAAAAAAAAAAAAGGGAAGAATACTGGTTCTGAATTTCCACATGACAAAGTAAAAACAATTGACAGGAGTTGAGTACAGACTGGAGTCTTAAAACTTTAATCCCCATTTGTATAACTCTGGAGGGTAACTTTGTCTCACCAGCCATTCATAATTTAGTATAAATGCATTTAATAGGCTTTTTTCCCAGTGGGGACAGAATTTGGTTGATGTAAAGAGGAAGCAATTGTGAAGGCTCCAAACATGTGGCCAGAGCCATCAACACACTAGAAATCCTTGAATTTGACTTACTCTACTCAAATGTCTTGGCTTCTGAGGACTCACTTTTCCCATAGCAGCCAGGTATTGAAATGCTTATTGCTCTTATTACAAGATTTAATTGTTCAGCCAATTATATTTTAGGAATTCTGAATTTATAATAAGGTTTGTAGTATTACTGAAAATATCTGTCTTTCTGTACACATACTCTTTTTTCTTATTTTTTTAACGTAATATTTTTACTGAGAGAAATAACAGTGCTCTCATGATGCTAAGACATGCGATTAAACTTATGCTATAATTCCTGATTCTAGCGGCAGAATATTACATTTCTGCAGTATTGTTATTCTGAATGCATACTCACATATTTAAGGAAAGAATCTTTAGAATTTATCAGTGCATCCCTAATGGCCAATTTTGTTTAACTTTCTGATGTCATCTCTTACTGCAACCCAAAATAATTTACCGTCATTATATGCAGCATAAAGCTATTTTTAGATCGCCATCTATAATTTAACCATTGTTCTCAAATTAATGATTAAGAAGATGAATCAGTTTGTGGTGACCAGTTTTACATACTGATACTGGGGAAATTTATTGTCATCAAACACACAAATCCCAGATGTGATGAAAAGACACAAACCTGCATTTTAACCAAGCCTCAGATGATTTGGGTGGCACCTGAATGATTGAGAAGCCCTGACCTACTCCAAATTTTCACCCAGTGAAGGGACATATGTTATATTCTGGATCCACTAGCTGATTAAAGGTCCTTGATGAATCCTATGCAATCATCTGTGATTCCAAGGTTTTGACACATGCATTGATTCCATTTCACAGTGCAGCCCACGGGCTCCATTCCACCTTACAACACTGAGGTGACCGAGACCACCATTGTGATTACATGGACGCCAGTTCCAAGGATTGGTTTTAAGGTAAATGACACATGTTCCTAATCTCAGAGTGGTACAGCACTGAGGTGTCCTCCTGTGTCTGGATGTGGTAGAAACAAAGTGTTCAGGAGGCAGGGGACCTGGGTTTTGTTATCTGCTTTGGTTCACACCTCTCTGACCACATTGTCAGGGCAGAATGATACTTCTGCCTCACGGAATGGCGGGAAGGATGGACAGAAGCAGTGAAAGTGCTTTGCAAAGGATTAAACATTAGTATGGAACGGTTGTAGTTGTTAATCTTAAATTCTCTATTCTTTCCCCCAGGGAACTACATTTCAAATTATAAAGGACACTCCATTGGATGCGTTGTTCCAAATGGGTGTTAACAAGTTCACAAACGCCAATTTAGGGAGATCAATTAAACTCAGAGTCACTTAAAAATCACATTTTCATCCAGTGTGATCTGAACTTGTTTAAAGCCCCGTGGGTGAATCTCTTAACAGAAGTTACGATTAAGGTCTTCACTGTAGACATATGGATCCCTCTTCTTTAAAGTGACGATATTAGGGAAGTGATGAATATAAATGAATATGTTTAAAAGAATTCCTTTTTTTAATTTGCATTTAGAGTAAATATTTATTATGATTGGAAATCAAGACTCAACCTCCATGATTGTTTATTTAAAAAGAATATATCACAGGTCATTTCCTTTCTGAGGTATGCAGATGGCCCTATTGATGATTATGGCACTTAAATTTAAAGAAGCCCTTTTTGAAGATTGCCAGAATACCTTTTACATTTCCATTAATGGTGTCATTCTGACTTCCAGAAGCCTTATTACATTCGAAGGATGTCTCTACAGCTGAACACTGATGACACAATATTACTTAGGTTTTTGAAATAAAATCGTAAAAAGATTTGAAATTATGGGCATATTCATTTTAATTCTTCTTTTGTAACATGCCCTACAGTTGAAGCTATGAACATAATTCTTCAAAAGGAGTGTTTTCGAAGTACGAAGTGTTACAGGGGCTAGTACCTCTAAATAGCAACTGAAAAATGAACTGAATGTTAATAACTCATTAAAGAGAGAGAGGGCTCTAGGGGATTTCCTCTGGCAAAAAGAAAATAGTAAAGAACTGCTGTGTAGCCCAAAGCCTCTGTGTACTTCTGGTTTGTACCAAGGAGATGATTTTTGAAGCAAAACAGTATGTGATGACATTTCTCTGGAACCTTTCATTCCAGCCACCTTGATGCAGTTTTGGAAGATACCTCCCCTACTCAGCCCCTTGCTACCAAGAATTTCCAGCTAAAGTATCTCACAGAGCTAACGTCAGGCCCCAACTCATTCCCTAATAAAAGCGCATTGTGCAGTTCCTGAGGAGTTTGCATTCTATGAAGCATAACCACAACCTTTCAGCATCAACCCATCTCTGGAAATATTTGTCTTTGGTGTTTATTTTGCTTTCCTTCTTCTAGCTGGGTGTACGACCAAGCGAGGGAGGCGAAGCACCACGAGAAGTGACTTCAGAGTCAGGAAGCATTGTTGTATCTGGCCTGACTCCAGGCGTGGAATATGTTTACACCATCTCAGTCCTCAGAGATGGGCAAGAGAAAGACACACCAATTGTAAACAAAGTGGTGACACGTAAGAGGAGTTCTTTGCCTCCTTTCCTTTTCCTTTGTTAGTGTTTAAAACTGTTCTACTTTCAAAACATAGCTGGGATCAATATTACGTTTTACTTGTGATCATAGCACAGGGGCAAGATCCACCCCTACTTAGATTATTAGCTATTTCTAAATTCTGAGTAGTAGCAAATTCAACTCATGTTGCATAGTCCATGGCATCAGAAGTGTTCATTCTGTGTCAAGAATATTTATGAACCGGCAAGATGGAAAGAATTTCAATAGTATTGCAAAATCATGAATTGTAAAAACAACAACAACAACAACAAATTTCTGACAGAGAATTGCAGTCCACCATGGTTGCATAGTACAGCTACTAGATTTTTACCGATTCTTTTAAAAAGAGAGAAAAGGAGAGGTGAAGGGAAGGGAGTAGAGAGGGAAGGAAATATTCTGCAGGTCAAGTGCTTTGTATTAGCTTTAACTTTTAATTTACAATTTTCTTTCTACATAGCATTGACTCCACCAACAAACTTGCACCTGGAGGCAAACCCTGACACTGGAGTGCTTATAGTCTCCTGGGAAAGAAGCAGCACCCCAGGTAAGCTTGGGGTGTATCAGAGGGCAAGTATACGCAATACTACTCCAAGACGATGGTTTTAGAAACTGTGTTCCTTTCAAAGAAATATAGGGTCAAAAGTATAAGTACCCATCCCTCCATAAAAAATCCATGAGTATACATCATAGAACAATATGTAGGTGTTTTGCTACATGTTTATTTAAATCACAAGGAAGAGAGCAAAGCAAACACTTATTGAGCTGCAGGAAACATGAAGGCTGAGGAAAACATTCTGGAAGGTGGCTTTTGCTCTGTGGCATTCTAAATTGCCAAATAAATGGTTGAGATCATACTACGTAATTTTCCTGTTATGAGTTATTATAGATTTTAAGTGTATATTATTCAATGAAGTTTCACAAATATTTTGTCCCGAGTTGTCCCACAAAAGTGTAAGGGTAATGAAAGGTAGAAATGACCTTCATTTTATAGAATGATAAAACTGAAACTCAGAAAAAAATTGACCTTCTCATGGTGGCAAATTTTAAATGTTATAAAACTGAGATTGTAAGTGATGGTTTTCAGACTTTCTCACACCCAACAACATGTATTTGGAACTTAATTGTTTATTTGGTTTTTGCTTATGCTCAATACTGAGAAATTTGATTAAATGGAGTTCCATGACTATTTTTAAAGTTTTAGGTGTAGCTTTGGTCTAAGCTTTTTGTTCACACATATTGAAAATTATAAAATCCAAAAATATGTAAAGATAGCTATACAGTAGTCAAGTAGCATGATGTACCATGGCGATGACAGGAGAAATTTTACATATTTCTGAGCTTTGCCAAGCCCAAGTGAAAGTCTCTTTAAGTGAGAAATTTTCACTAAAGTGTAATTGTGTTATTTAATATTGGGTATATTGGAAAAACCACTATTGAGATATCAAGATACTCATAATTGAGAAAATTCTAAATTAAACAGAAATTGAAGTTCCAACTCACGTTGATTGCATCCATAACTGCTATCCTTCATAATTTAAGGGCTGTATTTAGTTTATTATTTCACTAAGTCTAGTTTTACTGTAATTTTTTAAATATCTCTTACCTTTGCTTGAGCACACAACTAAGACGATTATCTCTAATTGTCTGATCAATGTATGCAATCACACAGAATAAAACTAGCTCAAAATATCCTTTTTAATCCCCCTCTGAAGTAGAGTGATTTTGGTGACGTTTTCATTGTCTGTGGAAACATTGTTTAAGCCAAAGCTATACTATTTCCAGCCAAATTACTCTGAATTTGAAACTTTAAGTTGGCAAGTTTCATTCTTGTTGGAAGCTAGATCATTAATAGTTGGTTTTAGTGGATGGCCTGGCCTGCCCATCGGATGGTCACTAGCAAATGTGATGACCTCAACATTCATCTCCCATCCAGTTGGATTTCCCGGTATATATCACTTTAATTTTCACCCTGTTCCTAATGACAAAAATTTAGTATCATTTCCTTGCCGTTTGGTAAGTTTAACTTATATCTACTTTCTCATTTTCCTTTAAGTCTGTTCCTGCAGATCTGTTCTCATCCCTGTTTTAATTAGAATCTCTCTTCACCCTCAATCCTTTTACTGCCTATTGATTCCTGAAGTCTTCAGCAATTCATATTATTTAACTAGAATAAGTAGAGCTACTTTTGTTTTTCACTGTTTCTCCTTGCCCTATCCTCTTCCTGTAAATCCCATAGGCTCAGACCTTGTAAATTAGGAGGACCCATTTTGGGGAATGGGCCTAGGGTTAAGAGCCACTCCACAGTAAACAGGTAAAATGGAATTCCTCAGCTATCGTGCAGATGATCCATTAAGGAAAATCAGGGTAGACTGCTGAAAGGAACATGGAATTTCGAATCACGAAATGAGCCTTTGGTAATCACGTCCCCTTTCCAAGGTTTTCTTTAAACTGAGAATCTTAATACCTGCCTTGAAGGGTTGTTGTAAGCACTGAGTGACAGTAGAGTCCTCAATAAATGCCAGTCCTTTCCCCACTCCCTTTTGTGGGTCCATCATTGGAGTCTAGTTTCATGTGCTCTGGGTCGCAAATCCTCCACACAGTAACTTCCTCCTTTCTGTTTTCCCCAGACATCAGTGGTTATAGAATTACCATCACCCCAACAAATGGCCAGCCTGGAAATTCTTTTGAAGAAGTGGTCCACGAAGATCAGAGTTCCTGCACCTTTGAAAACCTGAGTCCTGGCCTGGAGTACAATGTCAGTGTTTACACTGTCAAAGATGACAAGGAAAGTGTCCCTATCTCTGATACCATCACCCCAGGTAATGAAAAAATAAGCTGTTATCCTCAGAATGGCAGTTTCAGTAAGTGTGGGGATTAACATCTTAATCCCCAGATGGCTGAGTGTGTCAAATACAGTTGGGATTTGATTCTGACCTCCCAACCACACTCTCCAAAACCATGAAGTCAAAGCAACTATTTGGACAGATGCTTGCTGTTAACACTGCTTTCCTGTCTGTGCGTCACGGGGAGGCTGTCTGTTGCAATGAGTGTGTAATGGAGTGGCAACCATGGCATTAACTCTGTATTGTCCGCTCACGTGGAAATATTACTAAAACGATGTCACATGTCTGTACTCAGTACTGACGGGCTAAAAGTAATATGGTAAATGCATCCCATTGGTACATTTGTGCCTCGTTTCACAGTCCTTATCAATTTTCAACAGCTGTCCATAAAACAGGATTCTGCCTCCATGTGTGGGCACTGAAATAGCACTTGATTGACACGTCCAATTCTTCACCTTGCTGTTTCAAATCCTTCTTTTTTAAAATTGAACATACACACACAAAAATCACACCTTCAGGGTGTTCTTTCGTGTGGATTGAAAGACAGCACTGAAAAGACCTATCTAGGGATAGGTTTGTTATTTGTCCAAAATTGGATGCGACAGAATGAAAGTGGACAGATTGTGTTCCACTTTGCACTTTTTTGGTAAAATGCGTTTAGTAATGCCAATCAAATAACTTTGATTATAAATTAAATAAAATATTGGCAATGGCCTTGGACTCAGGCGTGTCTTCTACCTGTATATGCTTTTAGATGACATGTTTTACACCATATATTCATAATGCATTAGCATTATGGCCATAATATTGTCATGAGTTTTTGTATGGGGAAAAAAAGAAACTCATCAACTATTTATTTTTTTTTTTGAGTCTTCTTTACGCAAGCTTTATTTTCCTACTAGAAATTCTTTTTTTTTTTAAAGCACTGCTAATACTCCCTACAGATATTGTGTCTAGGTACTAGGAATGGTTTAGACATCTTTATACAGCCTATAATTTTTAGGAACCTGAGAGGTTCAAACTGTACTGTTTGGAGACCTTTTCAAAATGCAAGAAAATCCCTAAAAGAATATTAAACTGTTTGATTCTCCCAGGAAAGCAAACTATTCATGATGCTCAGAAAGTCTTTTCAGATAATTTGGAACAGATTGCATATTACCATTATTGCTTTAACATTCCATCAATTTTACTACTAGTGACCTGATGTACACTGCTTTATCTTTTCCTCTTTTTTGCCTCTATTTTTCTTTTGCTCCCTTTTTGCTTTATAACTCAATAGAGGTGCCCCAACTCACTGATCTAAGCTTTGTTGACATAACCGATTCAAGCATCGGCCTGAGGTGGACCCCGCTAAACTCTTCCACCATTATTGGGTACCGCATCACAGTAGTTGCGGCAGGAGAAGGTATCCCTATTTTTGAAGATTTTGTGGACTCCTCAGTAGGATACTACACAGTTACAGGGCTGGAGCCGGGCATTGACTATGACATCAGCGTTATCACTCTCATTAATGGCGGAGAGAGTGCCCCTACTACACTGACACAACAAACGGGTGAATTTTGAAAACTTCTGTGTTTGAGACATGGATGGTGTTGCATGCTGCCGCCAGTCACTCTGGTTAAATATGGATGTTTCAAGGGAAAAGCTAGCAATTTGCCAAAGATTCAGAGAGGGTGGATTGGGGGGTAAGGAATCCAATGCAGATGCTAAACCGATTGGATGAAGACGTCGCCAGTAGTCTTACGTATACTTTCATTTGGCCACAAATATATAAAAAGCTAAAGAAATGTAAATATCTGATCTGTTAAATACAAAATGGCAAAGGTTAGTTGAATTTGCAGACTCGTTGTTTGTTTAATTATCTAACATTAATACCGAATTGTATAATGAACACGAGTTCATAATACGAAATGTACTTCTCAAATTGTACCATTATGCTCTTCCTTCGAATCTTTGATAAACTCTACTAAGTTCCTTCTTTGTAGCTGACTAAAAGCCCATTGAAATTTAGGGTAGAGTGGAAGGGGGTTGTTTGAAGGTAGGAGAAAAAGAAACTTTGGGCATTCTAGGTGTCATTGCCATGGTGATGTAAAGAAACTCCTCTTTAACCTAAGTCTGGGGACCAGCATGCAACATTATAAAGGTTCTCTGCCCTGCATGGTAAGAAACATGCCGAGAACCAATTTGCATGAACCCTCTTCACTTGCAAGTAGAGTTCACTGAATGGAATTGTAGCTGTAGTCATCTCCTGTCAGGGGGAAATTAAGGACCCTTCTGTCTTTTTGTCTGTGTGCATGTGTTTTTTTGGAAAGTACTGCTATGTTTCTCTTTGCTGTGTGGCAACTTAAGCCTCTTCAGCCTGGGATAAAACAATCTTCAGTGGTATTAATAATGTACTTAAAAATCAATGTATTTAAAGGTATATTAAAATTATTTAAGATATATTGATGGCAGAAAGGTTAAAGGGGCCTAACAGTACTATGTGTAACATTTTATTTTTAGCAGTACAATTGACTCTTGGACAACATGGGGAATAGGGATGGTGACCCCTTTGCAATAAAAAATCCACTTTTGACTCCCAAAATTTAACTACTAATAACCTACTGTTGACCGGAAGCCTTACCAATAGCATAAATAGTCGATTACCACATATTTTGTATGTTATGCAAATTATGTACTGTATTTTTACAATAAAGTATGCCAGAGAAAAGAAAAAGTTCAAAAAAGTCATAAAGAAGAGAAAATACATTTATAATATTTACTGAAAAAAGTCCACATATAAGTGGACCCATGTAGTTCAAACCTGTGTTGTTCAAGGGTCAACTATAGTTCACTATAATTTAGATTAGATTTAGATTAGACTATTTGCATGATTATGACTTGTTTCCTTTATGCATGAAATATTGGTTTTGCCTTTCCAGCTATTTTTGTTGGCTTTCATTGTAAAATCACATTAACTTAGTCTTCCTTCTTATTTGAAACCAGCTGTCCCTCCTCCTACTGACCTGCGATTCACCAATGTTGGTCCAGACACGATTCGTGTCACCTGGGCCCCACCTCCATCCATTGAATTGACCAACCTGCTGGTGCGCTACTCACCTGTGAAAAATGAGGAAGATGTTGCAGAATTGTCCATTTCTCCTTCAGACAATGCAGTGGTCTTAACAAGTAAGCAGTCAAATGTACCTGGTCAATAAATACTAAGCTAGAGCATAATAAGGAAAGAAGTCTGAGTTCTCAGGTAGGAGCAACTAAGATCAAAACAGCTACAACAGAACCACAAACTAAACTCCAAATCTGACATGCAACTCTGAATTTGGAAAGGTGCCATGTTTATTATTACTATATCTTAGATAGCCACAACTTTTTAAAACACCACCAGCAGTGAACAAGTCCTGCTTCCACATAAACACATAAAAATAAATGTATGTCAAGAGAAAGTAAAGGGCTAAATCTGAATGTTTAGAAAGAGAGGAAAATGAGGATTGAAAATAGTGTCAACATATAGTTTTATTACAATTTTTTAAAAAGTATCAGCAGGGAATCTGTTTAGCATTTGAAAACATAGAAACAATGACTGATTACTCAGGAGAGATTAAGATGCTCTTTTGAAGAAAAAGCCAGTTTAATTTGTACTTCAAAAATAATCTGTTAGCAGGATTTCTTTGAAGGCTGACAACTTAGAAAACAACTGATATTAAAATAAACAATAACTTATGGAAATTGTCTCTTTCTAGTTCCTACTCTTTTGAAATAGATATCTTTTACTAAGGAAAATAAAAATGGGCTGCACATGGTGTTTCAAGTACATGTTGCTTCTCAGTATTTTCACTGTAATTGTTAAAATACATATGCATACATAAGAACAGCCAAAGTTTCTACATACGGGAAAAGTGGATCACATTTAAGTCCATTACCAAATGATGGTCTGAAAACCCCTTCTATCTTTCAGACATATTTGAAAGAGCAGAAGACAGCCAAAGCGTGACCAAAACTTTGGTTTCTCATTTTGTGGCTGAGGGAAGAGTAGCGTTAGATCAGCCTATCAGCTGGGCTGTTGTTTCTGTTCTAGACTGCTACAATCATCAGTAGTTACAGCATCACCCAACACTCAAGTTCTAGGACCAGTGTCTGTCCCACCTTAGCCACAGACCTGTCTGTCACCTGTTCATCATGTTTTCTAAGATCTTATTCTAGAGCCTACTCTAGATCTCAAGGTAGCCATTCGCCCCACCGTCACCTCCAGAGAAGCCATTATTATCCTATTTTACAGATGAAGCATCTGAGGTCCTAGTGATTAAATAAATTGCCCCTGGCCAAGCAGAAAGGAGGAAAGTGTGGTCCCAGGACCCAGCAGGAGCCTCTTTAGAAAGCCTGAGGGGAGATGCACAGGAGGATAGGGTTTAGTGAGTAAGAGTTCAATGGTTAATAACCTTACCCTGTATCTTTTTTGGGTACCTCAAAATGAGAGAAGAGGATATCCAAAAACGAATATTTAAAAATGTTTAAGAGTTCTGCTCTCACCTTAATATAGCAAAACTGATCACTTTCCCTGTGAAGTATGACTCTTCCAGTAAAGGTTAATGGTTAAGACCATGGGTAATGGCTTGGGTCAACTCCTATATGGTCTCAGTCAAGTATATGAAAGAAGATGATTTCTTTATGCCTCAGTTTTCTCCTTTGTAAAATGGGACTAATTGTAAATCAAACTGTTGGAAGTAATGGATATGTTAATTATCTTGAATGTGATGGTTTCACCAGTGTATACATATGTCAAAATCTGTCCCACTGTATACTTTAAATATATGCAGTTTATTGTATGTCAATAAAGCTGCTTTAAAAGTAGCAAACTACCTCATTGGGTTGTTCTGAGGAGTAAATGATAATCCACAGTGCATATTATCACATGCCCTCAACAGATGTACTATTTAGTGGATGATAGAAATATTACTATGCTACAGCAACTCCGTCTTATTGCAGATCCGGCTGAATCACACCCATAGAAGTGAGTTACAGAGGTGGAACTAAGAGCAGGGCTTAGAAATGCTATAGGGCAAGGTGACCCTTATCACCTAATCACAGCTCTTCTCCGGGTAGTGATGTTCACTTAGGAATAAGTAGGCAATAGAACTGGACTCTTGGATATTTTATAAGTTGAAATAGTCCCATGGATGCTTTGGTTTTTCATGTTTTCAAGAACAATTCTTAAATAAGTCCCACTTGCCTCTTCAGATCTCCTGCCTGGTACGGAATATTTAGTCAGCGTCTCCAGTGTGTATGAACAACATGAGAGCACGCCTCTTAGAGGAAGACAGAAAACAGGTGAGTCATGTTGGCAATATGCTTATCAAGCAGCTTTCACCTACCAATTTTAAATAACACAATGGAATGTTACTTCTAAAAATACACCTACATATTTTGTGGTTGTGATGCTTATAGTCTTATCATTACTTATCATTACACTGGTCACTTATTCACTACGATCACTTATTCAACTATGACTGACTTCGTCACCAAGATTCTGCTCTCTGCTTCCAGAGAGGACTGAAATTACTCCAGAAACGTTGTCTGTCCTTAAAAATATCTCCTAAGAATAATACCTCATAATATCTATTATTTAGAGATGGCAAACATTCCTTCTTCTTAGGCAGTTGTGTCTAATGGCATACCCAAACTATCCTTCTCATATAAGTATTTTCCCTCTCTTACTAAGCCAACAAGTTTATCTGTTTTTCTACTTGATGAAATATTAGTTTACTATAAAAAGGAATTTGAATTGAATCCCATAATATGATGTCCTCACTTAAATGAGTGCTCCTTTTAATTTTTCCCTTTAAAAGTGTGCAGTTTAGTATATACATTTTTTTATTTATTATAGTCCACTTGTTTACAAGAAGTAGTTGTGACGTCTCACTTTGATTTTAGTATATTATTGAATAGAATAAGTAACTGACATGGAAATTTGTTGGAAGTCTCAGAGAGGTTAAGTGATTTGAATTTGAGACAAACTCCAAATTCTTGCTAATTTTTCTATACTGTACTAAATTCTCAATTCATGAGGAAGTATTTGAATTGCAATTTGTCCAGATTAATGTTTCATTTTAGTTTTAGAGTTTTATGTTTGGCATCATTATCACCCTGTGATATTGGTTATCACTCTTTCAAATATCAAATTCTTCTTGAGTGTAGAGAGCTTTCTTTAAGAGACAAACACTTAACTTGAGAGTGGGCAGATCTTGTCTTACTTTGAAAGATGCACTTATAGGATAGAAACATAGAATACTTGAACACTGAAGCATTTGAAAATATCAATTCCCAGAATTTCTTAAATAACTATTCTTCAAATATGATGTGGAAACTTACTGCAATGATACGTATAACTTAATATAATGACACTTGGATTACTTAGCAAAAGAAAAGAATGTTTGAGTTGGCCGTTTTGAACTGAGTCAGTTTATGATTTGGAAATTTATATGTGGCTTAGAATCAGTACATCGTAACCTGATGTTTATGGCAATTCATTATTTCTCTTAATGAGAAAGAACAGAAACATTGGATGTATGTTATTTTCCCTTATAATTTTTCTCACTTCCTAACCTGGTGGTGTCTTTTCTCTGTCTCTCTTATTCTCTTCTTCCCCTGGGTGGGGAAACAGGTCTGGATTCCCCAACTGGCATTGACTTTTCTGATATCACTGCCAACTCATTCACTGTCCATTGGATTGCTCCTCGAGCCACCATCACTGGCTACAGAATTCGCCATCATCCTGAACACACTGGTGGAAGACCTCGAGAAGACCGAGTGCCCCCATCTCGGAATTCCATCACCCTCACCAACCTCAACCCGGGCACAGAATATGTGGTCAGCATTGTTGCACTTAATGGCAGAGAGGAAAGTCCTCCTTTGGTTGGTCAGCAATCAACAGGTAACTTGTTTTCTGATCTTCAAAGAAACTCAGAGGACTTTCCTATGCCAGTGATGTCTTCCGTGAAATAGCTTTGTGTTGTCTGGTCATCATCTCTTAAAAAATAGATCATGGTTATGAGACATGGAGAGGGAAGTGAGAATATGTAGAGAAAGCCTCCTTCTTAGAATATATTAGAGAAGATACTTTTTTCATTCCAAGAATTTCCACCTGATTTAGGTATTTGTATGTTTTTAATAACTACAATTTTATTCAAAATATAGAAAACACTCTGTTTCAGAGTTCCTTGAAAACATAGTTATTTTAACGTGATAGTGTCATTGTTCTTAGGAGACAGATGCTGAAGTACTCAAGGGAGAAGTGTCATCATGATATCTAGCTAGATAGGTGTCAAACATTACCAATTAGCAAATACCTAAAGGAAAGGGATATAAGTGTTCATTATATTATTTTTGTAACTTTTCTGTTGTTTTAAAATTTTTCAATATAAAAAGTTGAGGAGAAAAAATTCCCATCAATAATATTGAAGTAATCATTTTATCACAATTTGAATTGGTCCTTTAACCTCTTTCCTTGAGTTGTTTGTAATTTTTAATTCTGCTAATTTTGTATAGTATTTACATTATTACATGAAAGCATCGTAAAGGCAATTATCTGGAAAATGAACAGAGCGAACCTAGGCATCATTTGAAAGTTAAGGATGTGAAAATGTTCCCTCACTTTTTCTAGTTTCTGACGTTCCAAGAGACCTGGAAGTTATTGCCTCAACCCCCACCAGCCTGATGATTGGCTGGGATGCTCCTGCTGTCACAGTGAGATATTACAGGATCACCTATGGAGAAACAGGTGTGTTAGTAAAATGTTATTTCATACTCAGATCAGGCGGGTGATCTGAAAGCCCCATAGTGAACACATAGTTAAAGAAAGTTTGGCAGGTCCGTTCAATGGAGTCTTGTCTTTTCTAAGAATATGTGGAATATATATATGTATGATATAAATGGTGGCAGAATCAAGATAAAAAGCTGACTGTGTAGTCT
Source organism: Rhinolophus hipposideros (assembly GCF_964194185.1). Taxonomy (NCBI): domain Eukaryota; kingdom Metazoa; phylum Chordata; class Mammalia; order Chiroptera; family Rhinolophidae; genus Rhinolophus; species Rhinolophus hipposideros. Next base: position 82,164,080 of record NC_138052.1, on the reverse strand, counting down.
TAGAGGGGCAACAGTAGAGCTGAGGAAAAAAGGTTTATAAATTCACAAATATGTTATCAACGGTGAAATAATAAGTGATTTGTATTTTTCTTCTTTTTACTTTCCTGTGTTTTCAAATTTTTATTTAACATGAATATATTCCATTAAAATTTTGAAAAAGGAATATAATGTATGCAATCCTGGGTAAAGGATTTATCTTCTTTCCCCTTCTCATGTTAATCTACAACTCAGTGATTTTTTAAAGCTAGGATATTAAACTAGCATTAACTGCAATTTTCTCCCAATTTTTACATACTTACCAAGGTTTACTACATACATAGATAATTATACCTTTCTCTTCAAGCCCTATTAATAGCACTCTTGTAAAGGGAATAAGCAAAGGTGTGACTTACACGCTGTTCTCAATATGTTAATTCATTTACTCGGTAATCCCCAAGTACCTCTCAGCCCCTCATACTTTGAACTAACTTCTTTTCAAACAGGAGGAAATAGCCCTGTTCAGGAGTTTACTGTGCCTGGGAGCAAGTCTACAGCTACCATCACTGGCCTTAAACCTGGAGCAGACTACACCATCACCATTTATGCTGTCACGGGCCGTGGAGACAGCCCGGCAAGCAGCAAGCCGGTTTCCATTCAATACCGAACAGGTACCGACTCTTCTGGCAAGACACAGGCATATTTACTCAGATAGTTTTTACGATATTCTCCCAAGGCATTTTCCTCATTGTAAATTGATTTTCTTTTCTAATAAGATGAAGCAACACCTACAACTAACAGACTTTTGAGCCAGACATACAAGGAAGCACCCCCAAAGACAGGGATTTTTGTCTGTTTTGATAATCCCTGTATTCCGTGTGCTTACAATAGAGACAGACATAGAGTGCCTCTAATAAATATTTGTGAATGAATGAATGAGCTGACAAAATAAGAAGATAAGCACCTACTTGGAATGTTGTTTCTTTGACACCATCTTGAAAATAGGTAATGGTATTTAGATGCTTGCCCCAATGCCCAAAAGCTAACTCTGTTCCTGCAAAAGAAACACCTGGGAGTCATTAATTTTAGTAAGAGGTCATCCTATATAAACCAGAACTGGAGGCAGGGCCTTGTCCAGTCTTGTTCCCATAGACTACAGCTTCACTGGTTTCTCCTTGTTTTTCTTTGTAGAAATTGACAAACCATCCCAGATGCAAGTGACTGATGTTCAGGACAACAGCATTAGTATCAGGTGGCTGCCTTCCAGTTCCCCTGTTACAGGTTACAGAGTGACCACTACTCCCAAAAATGGCCTGGGACCATCGAAAACTAAAACTGCTGGTCCAGGTAAGAATCACCAGCGTCTCACATGTATCAGGATAAACAGAGGGGCCCACATGGTATGCTTTTATAAAAGAAATAGCCACCTGACTCATTTATCATTATGTCAGATTTTCCCAATTTGTGAATTCGGGGTTCAAGATTGTTACCTACACCCTTCACAGTAGAATTTTAGGATAACTGCATTTCTGTTTTTACACGCATAGTCCTGTTTGACGGTGTGGACACCTTAAATTATTATATCTATCTTTGTAGTTTTGTTTATCGTGCACACCAAGAAAAGAGAGCTGACCTAACTGACTTTTTAAGATCGTTTTAGCTCTTGTTTTTGCATAAAGGACTTGTAAAATTGGGATCCAAGGCAATACCTTGAAGTCAAGTTAATATCCATTTTTTTCCAAGATCAGCATCATTCCCTGTTGGGAGCATCATATTACATTTTGGAGCGTATCCTTTAGTATGACTTTACTCCAATACAGTAATTTGTATTAGCAATGAACATGTTTGTCCAAGAGGAAATCCATGTCTGACTCTTCCATATTTTCACAATAATTCTGCAAATGAAAATTCAGGCGACCACATATTTACTGCTGAACTCTGAAAGTCATTTGGATGACCTTCGAGTGGATGACATAGATGCTGCATTTGCTTTTCTCTCCCTTTGCAGAGCAAACAGAAATGACCATCGAAGGCTTGCAGCCCACAGTGGAGTATGTAGTTAGTGTCTATGCTCAGAACCAAAACGGAGAGAGTCAGCCTCTGGTTCAGACTGCAGTAACCAGTACGTAACCGATGCTTGTTTTCCATTTTCAATGTCAGATTTTGTTCTCAGGTATCTGAATGCCCTCTGCGTGTCTTTTGCGATTATACATAGGGAAAGCCAACTTGTTGGGTTTTTTGAATATTGAGCTGAGTCCTTTACAAACATTATTTTTCTTCTCAGTGCCAAGCAGTGAACATATAGGGAAAGAAGTTATGGAACTGCCATAGTTAGTTGCTGTGCTTTAAATTTCTTTTGCTCAAATGGCCTCAGCAAAATCTTACTTGCCTATAGCACACCTATGAAATATTTTGCTAGGACCTTCTTTTCTATGACTGGATGGTAAAGTTGATTAAAGTATGCCTCATGAAGCCATTACGTTTGGAGCATTGGAGGACTGTGGCTGGACCAGTGTTTAACGTAAATACTTAATAGAGGGGTAAAAAAGGATTTTAATGGTAAAAGAAGGATTTTAACAATTTAAATCTAACGTTGAAAATCAACTTTACCACTTCCGAGGTATAGAAAATCCAGGTCTGTGAGACTAACATCACATTGCAAAAACCAATTTTGGTTAAATATCTTAAAATTAACATAAATTAATGTTAATCATTGTTCAAGAGGAAGTCCATATCTGACTCCTCCGTGTTTTCATGGTAATTCTGCAAATGAAAATCCAGACCACCACATATTGACTGCCGACCTCTGAAAGTCACTCGATGATCTTATAGTGGATGACAGAGATACTGCATTTGCTTTTCACTCCCTTTGCAGACAAACACAAATGACCATTGGGAGGATATTTTGCGGGGTGTCTACGCATCTTGCGTACACCTGTTATTCATGAGTGACGCGGCATTAAATATTCTTAAAACCAAAAATACTGAAGCACATGTCAAGTGATTTTCCATGTAATCGTGGGTTCATTGGAATTTAATTCATCATAGAAAATGGTATCTGCAAAACTGCTTTGCATGTTATAAAGATGCTTATTTCATAACTTGCTTTTCACATGACCTCTCACCATTAATTTGCCTAACAGACATTGATCGCCCTAAAGGACTGGCATTCACTGATGTGGATGTTGATTCCATCAAAATTGCTTGGGAAAGCCCGCAGGGGCACGTTTCCAGGTACAGGGTGACCTACTCGAGCCCTGAGGATGGAATACATGAGCTAGCCCCTGCACCTGACGGTGAAGAGGACACTGCAGAGCTGAAAGGCCTCAGGCCTGGTTCTGAGTACACAGTCAGTGTTGTTGCCTTGCACGATGCTATGGAGAGCCAGCCCCTGATTGGAACCCAGTCCACAGGTATATGGTTCACTGCACCATTTGGGTGCTCCACCGAGCAGCAGCTTTATGCTCTGCTGAACGAATTACACGTCATCGGGCTATCGATTCCCGTGTTAGGGGAGTGACAGAAAAGCAACCTCTCTCTTAGGAAAGACCCTCTTCAAGAGGACTAGTACTAAACAATGAAGTTTAGGTGATAGTTAGATAAAGTCTATAATAAAAGGAAAGTTTGGAGTCACTTGGCTTATCAATAAGGCCATCAAGTGAGACATTTGAAGATAATACTAAAATTGTGGATTATTTCCTAAGCTATGACTGACTCCCTGTGGTTACGTTCACTGTGTATAAAGGAAAGAAGTTTGGTATCCCAGAGTTTAATCTAAAAAAAGGAACCCAAACTGGGCCATTTCGTAGCAGCGTGATTCTTAGAACACGAGGGTAAGATCTTCTTTCTCTGGTTAGATATCGGGTGCTGGGTGTATAATTTGCTTAAATGATTGAGAACCAGATACACAGGAAACAGCTGATAGGGCAAATGCTGTCCACAATACTTTATCGTCTTGTGCATTGTTTCTGAAGCAGAGTGGAATGCTAAAGATGTGTCCTTGTGACAGCATAAACCCTGGAGGTAACAATCTGTGTTTCTGCTCTTTGCTTCTCTTTTCCGCTGCTGTTGTGAGCCAATTTTCTTATGCTGCACCACAGAGAATATTTCCAATTTAGCAGTGATATCTGCCACGGGGTCCAAGTAAAGAGAATAAAAAGCATAGTTCTAACATAGTTTTGGAGGATGAAATACTCTGTGAAATGGTTTTCCATACAAAAATAATTTATATAGGAAAAGGGTTATTGCTCATCTTTCCATACAAATGGAAAATCAATTTTAATGGCCAATAAGTTCATTTGACTTTTTTTTTTAAGGGAAAGCAAAAAACATCTTCTAAAACCTAAAGTCTGTTAGAATTCTGACATTTACCCATGTTTCCAGTGATTCTGAGCATTGGTGGATATGAAACAGTTTTTTCAGCAAACATTTTCTTCACTTTGCATTCCTTCTTGTACTTTTCTTCTGCTGAATCTTTGCTTGACCAGGGAACCCAGCTAACCAAACAAGCACAGTCTTTTCTACTTCTTGGAATTCACTTTATTTTCCATTTTCCCCATTTCCTATAAAATAACCTCTAACCAATGACCATCCTAACAGCCATTCCTGCACCAACCAACCTGAAGTTCATTCAGGTTACACCAACGAGCGTGACTGCCCAGTGGACACCACCTAATGTTCAGCTCACTGGATATCGAGTGCGGGTCACCCCCAAGGAGAAGACAGGACCAATGAAAGAAATCAACCTTGCTCCTGATAGCTCCTCTGTAGTTGTACCAGGACTCATGGTAAGAAGTGCCTCTTTTTAATTGGAATTAAGGAGTAGGTCATTTCTTACATAGTTTAAAGTAGTGGAAATATATATTTGCCCTTACCATCAAATAATTTTATTGTAATTTTGTGTCAGGTAGAATTTCTTTATGTTGACCTAAGGTTTGCCAGAGGACTACTGGGGACAATTTTATAAATCGCTTTGGATGTTGCACAGCTCTTTAGATGTATTTTGTTTATTTTAAAAGGTTGTGTGTTGGGGGGCACATTTTGTCTATCTATAGACTGAATGCATAAGTCCATTTTAGTCATGCATTTTCTGCGCTCTGTTACCGTGGCAAAGAATATTGTCCAGTTTGTACCAGCGCAGCCTGACCCTACTTCCATTAAAACGTTTTTAGTCTTTCTAGATGTGCATGCAGAAAACTAGCCAGGAACCTAGGAAATTTATGTACTTTTTAACATAGGCCTAATTCCAGGAGCAACTATAGAAAGAGGGTTCAGAGATAGAATAGAGAATTCTCTTTGCTTCTTCATGATCAGAAAAATTCACGGTTTACACCTTTCAATTCATAAAGGAGAAAAATACCTATTTTCCTCATTTTGTATCCACTTAGTTTAAATATGTAAGTTGTGGTTTACTTGGACTTAACCCCTAAGCACATTTTTTAATTCATATAATTTAAATAGGTTGTTGATCTTTTGCGGTATAGGAATGGAATTAATCTAGGAATTTGTAGTTTATAGTGCTGTGGGTTTTTTTAGTTGTTTGTTTTCCTCTTATAACCATGGCGTTTTTCTAATGCTGTAGTGAAAACCCCTGGGTTTCAGAAGATCACATTGCTAAAGCTGACCGTGCTCTTCTTTCTAGGTGGCTACCAAATATGAAGTGAGTGTTTATGCTCTGAAGGACACTTTGACAAGCAGACCAGCTCAGGGAGTTGTCACTACTTTGGAGAGTGAGTAATCAACCTTGTTAGTATATACAAACTTTCTGTGTAAATGAAAATTAAAGAATGGTAAATGATTTTCTAGATCGCTAAGTTCACAATGGAATGATTTCCAATTTGGGAAGCGATTTGCTCCCCCAACTTTTTGACTTATTACTGGCGCCTTTTATATGCCCCTCCAGAACGTGGTCTACTGGCACGTAAATAGAATCACTTTGTGATGTTAAAACACCTGTGTTTATGAACTAAGATTGACACCTAGTTTATGCTCTATTTGTTAGAATTTGTTTTCATAGACTTAAGTTTGGAGAGGACACACTGCCTTCTTCTGTATCTTAACAGTGCAATAAATATTGGATAAATGTGGACCCAGATTTTAGTTTTTGCCATATCATTAACTCATGGTACGTTCTTTCAGATACCGTAGAGAGTGTCAAAAGTTTCATCATCTCGGGGCGGCCGGTTGGCTCAGTTGCTTAGAGTGCAGTGCTCGTCACCGGTTCGATTCCCACATGGGCCAGTGAGCTGCGCCCTCCACAACTAGAGTGAAAACAACGACTTGGCTTGGAGCTGATGGGTCCTGGAAAAACACACTGTTCCCCAATATTACCCAATAAAAATTAAAAAAAAAATTTCATCAGGAAAAACAAAGCTTCATCATCTCTAAAATAGGGATGGCATTGCACCTGTTGAGAGAAAAAATATAAAGCCCTGAAAAATGACAAAATACTAACAATACATGTATATATATAATTGCTGGCTGGCCGTATTATTGTAACTCCTACTACACATATTTTACATTTTAATAAATTAATAATTTTAGAACTTATTGAGGTTTTTGTAGATACTGTACAAACACCCTTGGGAACCACTGGCAGTATCTGTAAAACTTTTCAGTTCTTTAGATAAAAAGGTATGTAAGGTGAGTATTTTCATATTTCTAATTATTGTCAACCTTTCTTTCTGGATGCCACAGAAGAAAAATCTACCCGTTATTTGTCATATGTAGAAATGGACGTATTTGGTGTATAATAAAGAAACACTTTCAAATATCAAAACCTTACCTATATGAGCCAGCCAGGCACTAATCTCTAGCTATGATCCCATGCAGATGTCAGCCCTCCAAGAAGAGCCCGTGTGACAGATGCCACTGAGACCACCATCACCATTAGCTGGAGAACCAAGACTGAGACGATCACTGGCTTCCAAGTTGATGCCATGCCAACAAATGGCCAGACTCCGATTCAGAGAACCATCAGTCCAGATATCAGAAGCTACACAATCACAGGTCAGGGAACTCACTGTACCGACTACATTTGTTCACTGCTGTTCACAACGCAATTTAGCTTAGTAGTTGTAATTCTACCACTTACACTGATTAAATTTATTTTCAGTGTTTTATGATAGCCCAGCTCTATTCTTTAAAAACTAATTTTCAAACCATGATCAGAAATAATTTTATTCTGTGAATGCCTGATTTTATCTAATGTTTGCCAGAGCAATGGCATAAATTCCATTCATCATTTTGATTTTCAATCAGTGTACCCTTCCTATGTAAAAAAAATTATAATGCAATGCTGAAAACCAAAAGAAACTAAAATGGTGGCATGTAGCTCTTGACATGAACATTGACTTTGAAGCATAATTAAAATTTAAAAAGTGAACAACACTACTTCATGAAGATCAAAGTTATAGTCAGAGAATATTCAATATCTAGGTCAATTCAGGTCATTTGGAGATTTAAAATTCTGATTCCAGTTACCAGCCAATGAGCATCTGACTATGATAAAGTGAAAACACATTCAATAGGTGCTCTCCCATCATTCTCTAAAAAGGCCTCTTGTAACATGGCATTTTGTGTTTCAAATTTATTTTAGCCAATATCTTTGTCTGCATCACTGATTTTTCTGTTGAGATATGTTTCTGATTAACAGTTAAGACCCATACCATGCTCTAATTTATTGTTCATGGGTGACCCACTTCTGTGGTCTATGTAAATATGGGATGGTAGAGGAACCATGAAAATTGCAGATGAGTTTGAAATACTTCCTAGTAAATCAAGATCAGATAACAATATAATCTCTTCACAAATCTCAGGTTTACAACCCGGCACTGACTACAAGATCTACTTGTACACCCTGAATGACAATGCCCGGAGCTCCCCTGTTATTATCGACGCTTCCACAGGTAACTACTGTCTACAGAAGAAATGCCACTGACTTAACATGTGATCTAAGTCCATGTGAACCTAACAAATATGAGGCTGATATTTTTGTGTTATAGATCTTAGTTTCTTACAGTTTATAAAACTCTCATATTCTCTCAACTCTGTTCATAAGGGCTGGGGAAGAAGTGTGGAGTAATTTTTTGGGCTATAAATTTTCTTAGAGACTTAATTTTGTTTTCTTTTAGCCATTGATGCACCATCCAACCTGCATTTCCTGGCCACCACACCTAACTCCTTGCTGGTATCATGGCAGCCACCCCGTGCCAAGATTACTGGTTACATCATCAAGTATGAGAAGCCTGGGTTCCCTCCCAGAGAAGTGGTCCCTCGGCCCCGCCCTGGTGTCACAGAGGCTACCATTACTGGTATTGCTGCTTCCATGCTGCTATTTTTCTCCTTACTCCCTTAGGACTTGCAAAATGCTTATCAGGCTCCAACTGTGTCTTTGATATGATATCATGAGAACAAGAAGCCCATTTCTGATAATTTCAACAAACATTCTCTGTGTAAGAGCTATAGAGCTCAGTACATCCCAAAAGGCATGAATTCATAAAAATGCAATCATTTCAATACGGTCACAGTAGCATAACTACAATCTTTTTATTCACTGTAGGTTTGCCAGATACCTATCAGTCTAGTCCTAGAAACTACATTGTTCAAAGTAAACTAGCTAATTGTGATCCTCTCCTCTCACTCAACTCCCTAAAGACCTGATGATCTTGAAGGACTTGCCAGAGTGCCACCTGCCGTTACCCTTCCTTAACCACTTTCACAGAATAGGTCTTGAGGCAAAGTGATTCCCACCTACTCATATTGGAGAGAATGCCGGGAATGGGGCATAGGAGTTGTCCATTTCAGTGGGAAACATAGGCCTCTGGGATTATTTTTATCCAAGAGATTAAATTTTCAAACTGTATGTCATCTGTACTTTAAAATCCTATAGAACACACAGGTACCAAAAGAAAACACTGTTTTGTTTTTTATAAACTGTGGGAACAGGAAAGTAGAATCAGATATGGGAGGAGTTGAGTTGGATACTTCCTCTAAGGACCCCACAAAGACTGGTCATTCTTTCCTGCAGAGCACTTACCTATAGTCTAACTTCATTGATCCTGTCCCTGAGGGCTGTTTGGTTATTAGGCCTAAGCAGATTCAAGTGTATAGTCTGCAATGATCTGTATATTCCACTGGCAGTACACAATGCTGATAGATTTTCTGAAATTCAAAAAGGCAAATAAGACCACATGTTAAAAGAATATCCAGGAAAAATAACATAAAAGTGCTTATTCATGTCAGATTTATTAGTAAGATCATTAATTTGCTAAGTGGCCATTGTATGTAGAGTATTTGGGGTGTTTATGGGAAAAAACTGAAGTCGATATGACCTCAAAAGGCCAAATGGCCAGAGGGAGAGAGGACACTCGTCCCAGGAGTGTTTCCTGGTGAGATCAGCCTCCACTTGCTTAGCCAAGCTCACAGTCATAATGTGACCTGTCCTTCCCTCAGGTCTGGAACCAGGAACCGAGTACACAATCCAAGTTATTGCCCTGAAGAACAACCAGAAGAGTGAGCCCTTGATCGGCAGGAAAAAGACAGGTAAAGAAAGAGTACTTTTCGGGTAACAGGGAGACAGTTGAGACAAAACTAATTACAAATGATCAATTTTGTAGTGGTAACGTGCTCCAGGTTTTGATGCATTTCTCATGACTCTTCGTTCTAACAGCATTGCATATATGTTGTGTTCTTTGATAGCAGGAATAACCTAACATAATCTGTTGTGTTTTATTTTTTTCTTGAGTTCAGTTTTATTTTTTTCTTGGCTAGTCAAAATAAAGCCTTTTATTCACCTTTAAAATAAAAAAAAAATTATAAAAAATTCAAAACACTAATTTCAAAATATTAAAATGTAAAAGTGAAATTGCTATCATTGCCACTCTTCTATACCTTTTGTTGAAGTTAAAAATGTTTTTTTAAAATGTTGGGAGGAAAATCCCTCCCATTTGTCTTTATTATTTGGTTTCTGACACTTGGAGCTAGAGAATGTTTAGCTCCCAATCTCAGTTTAATTTGAAGAAAATGTGATTATTTCTGCTGCTAGAATTTAAAAAATAAACATGTACATATTTTTATTAATTTTCACCATTTCAAACCATTAAAAAAAAAGAGTTGAGCCAAACCGATGCTGATATAATTAGTGTGGATTCTAGTTCACATGATTCTCAAACGAAAAAAAGGAACAAAAGGCTGCAAATTTCAGTTTCATTGGCTTAATTTGAGAAGGGGCAGCTTCTGTGATGCTCAGCGGTCCAAAGCTTGGTGTGTATGATAAATTTGTACTAACACTTTTTTCATTCTAAACTATAAAGAAATCTTTGAGGGGAAAAATCATAAAGATTCCTTTCTGGAAAAAGTGTTTTGTGATCTAAGAACTGCTAATATTCCAGGGGCTCTGATCAGATTGATACACAGTCGTTGTTACCTGAATTGATAATGACTACTGCTGCTACTTCTGGGAGCTTAACACGCTTTGCTTTTTTGGCTCTAACCTCTCTTGGCTAGATGAGCTTCCCCAACTGGTAACCCTTCCACACCCCAATCTTCAAGGACCAGAGATCTTGGATGTTCCCTCCACAGCTCAAAAGACCCCTTTCATCACCAACCCTGGGTATGGCGCTGGAAACGGTATTCAACTTCCTGGCACTGCTGCTCAGCAGCCCAGTGTTGGGCAACAAATGATCTTTGAGGAACATGGTTTTAGGCGGAGCACACCGGCCACCCCTGTAAGGCATAGGCCAGGACAATATCCGCTGAATGTAAATGAGGAGATCCAAATTGGTCATGTCTCCAGGGGAGACGTAGACCATCACCTCTACCCTCAAGTGCTGGGACTCAATCCAAATGCTTCTACAGGACAAGAAGCTGTCTCTCAGACAACCATCTCTTGGAACCCATTCCAGGAAAGCTCTGAGTATATAATTTCATGTCAACCAGTTGGCATTGATGAAGAACCCTTACAGGTAATCAATTTTTCTCTTTACCTCTGACTGGGTAGCTTAGAAAGGAGTAAGCTAGATCACTGAAGTGACCAAAGCTCTGATGTAATGTGGCTACATTTCTAGGACTTCTTAGAAAGGTGTCATACTTAAGCTCTGATGTTTTTCTTTTTTTAATTTCAATGTGGTTCTACTTTGGGGGGTTGTACCAGAGTGTCATTATCTTTTATTTAGAAGAGAGAATAAAATCATTTCTATTATTCTCACACATTTGAGACTTCTTAGTAACATAGACAAAGAAATGATCCTAGAAAAGAGAAAGAAATAGTCTGCTTGAATTTACAAAGGGCTAAAATGCCATCCTTATGGCTTGAGCTTGAAGAATCCCATTATCCACCATATGTCTACACAGAAAGAACTTAGGTGAAGCTGTACGAATCAGCTGTTATAAGTGACTTATTCTCCAACTAAAACTCCTTTTTTTTTTTAATAATTTTTTTTTTTTTAAAGATTTTATTGGGGAAGGGAACAGGACTTTATTGGGAAACAATGTGTACTTCCAGGCCTTTTTTCCAGGTCAAGTTGTTGTCCTTTCAATCTTAGTTGTGGAGGGTGCCATTTAGCTTCAAGTTGTTGTCCTTTCAGTCTTAGTTGTGGAGGACACAGCTCAGCTCCTTGGTCCAGTTGCCGTTGCTAGTTGCAGGGGGTGCAGCCCACCATCCCTTGCAGGAGAAATTGAACTGGCAACCTTGTTGTTGAGAGCCCGCTGGCCCATGTGGGAATCAAACCGGCAGCCTTCTGAGTTAGGAACACGGAGCTCTAACCGTCTGAGCCACCGGGCCGACCCAAAACTCCTATTCTTTACTTTGTCTTACCGGTATCAATTTTATTGTGTTCTTGTTTTCAGAAAGTGGCAGAATTTTAAAAACTGACTATAACTGTGGAAGATTTATGAGATTAGAAATTTGAGTTTGAGGATTTACTAAAATGTTTTAAGGACCCCATGTTGGGGTCGAGTGCCATCTTGCATGGGGTGAATAAATCTCCCTACATAGCAGTGTCCACATTTTATGTAAAGGGGACAAGGGTTTCCAGAGGGCTTGACCTGTGACTGCAGCAGGATGAAAAGGAAGCTACATCTAGAATTACTGAGGGGTGCTAATAACTATGGAGCATATGGGAGGAGATTTCTGGTCGGAAAATCTGGCAGATAGAAGTGAGGATCCCTCACCCAAGTTCCACTTCTCTCCTCAACTGGTTGGAATCTTTACTCCCTCCTTCTATTTGTCTCCCTTTATTTTGCTTACCAATGAGGGTTACTGATAAGAGAATAGGCAAAGTCATGTGGATTCCTCACTCTAATGCTTTCTCCCCCACTTTGGATGTGCTAATGATTATAGTTCCGAGTTCCTGGAACTTCTGCTAGTGCCACGCTGACAGGCCTTACGAGAGGGGCCACCTACAACATCATAGTGGAAGCAGTGAAAAACCTGAAGAGGCACAAGGTCATGGAGGAGGTTGTCACTGTGGGCAACTCGGGTATGTGAGCACCTATGTCCCTCAGGCCCAGGCGCCCCTCTAGACTACACCAGAGATACTTTTTCCACCAACTCTTCCTTGATTGCTGTTTTCTTTTAACTTTGGGAAATAATGTTGTACATCATCAGAACTTTAAATTCATTTATTTTTCCCCAGATCATATGCTAATATCTTTGTAAAACCTGTACACGTTTGACAGTCTCAAACAGTGACATAGATCTGGAATGGATTTCAAATATTTAGTCCAACACTCTTGAGTCCCTGCTAGTGAGTATCTGAGTTGGTCCAGGGCACAAGTCTCCTGGTCTCTTTTCCCAGACTCCATATTGCTTTCCTTGAGTGCCTTTTAGGTACTAATGACCTGTAAAGGAAATTCCCCATCTGCAGACATTAGGGACAGCTGGTGTTTGTTCCTGATGTAAAGTGCTACCAACACAGCCCATTTCTGTCCAAAGAGCTCCCTTATTCCAATGTTACTTCAATTTTTTTTTCTGATTATATAGATCCAAATCCTCTATTAAGGTTAAATGGTCATTGACTCGTTGTACCACCTGGAAAGTCCTTTTAAACCGGTAGTGTATCACTCGGATTTTCAACCTGCAGCGGTTGAAGATTCATCAAGGAATACAAGATGCGGAGTAATCAAAACTGTGAACCTTGAATCTTCCAACCAGAGGGTTCTCTATCAGCAGGGAGTGCCAAATTCTTTTTTTGCCAAGTGACAGGTTTTATTCCTAGGGCCAGTTTGCTTAATCTCAGCATCCTTCCTCTTTTAATAAATGTCTGTGCTATTTACACCTGTGAATTAAGCAGTTGAGAATTGGGGGTGGGATGGAAGGGGAGGGATCATTTTGTGCTTCTTGTGGTATACATTTACGGTAATGCATAGCTTTTGTCTTGGGTGGTGGTACTAGTAGAATGCCACGTAAAAAGAATTTTCAAGACACAAAGGTCTTTGTGCTTTTTCACGGTCATTTTTTTAAAACAGATTTCACCTCCATAACTTTCATCAGGTGGAATTTTAACTCCTGACTGTTTTTAGGAGAGTTGTTGAAATCCCTAGTAGCAGTTTAGTGTTTCCTTCCATTTTTCTTTCAAACTCTGTATTCCCAGCAGCAATATTCTGCATTCTAGCCAGGTCCTAGCTTTGAGACATTTCAGACTTCTTAGTTTCTCCAAAACTCTACTTTCTTCCATGGAGATGCTTTTTAAAATATTAGGCACTTCAAATATCTATGGAGCTTGAGCTTTGGATTTTTGCACTGTAAAAAGAAATCTACACCGTGAGATTCAAAGTCACAAAAGTTAGTTTATTTGATTTTTAGAGAATAAGTTTAACCATGTTATGTTTGCATAAATTCTTAAAATAAGCTTAAAATTATTGTAATAAGCTTAAAATAACCTTTCCCAAAACATAAAGACCAGGATCTTAGGCAGTGTGAAGAGACTCCATTATTTATTTCTAAGTCATGCATATCCCATTGCTTTCTCTTATTAGAACAATTGATTTTATTGATAAAGTAAAACAGTCCTACAACTATGGTAATAATGTACAAAATCTAATACTTTTGCACCCTTCTGCAAAAAATGCAATAATAAAAGTAAAGATCACATTATAATGGAATATAAAAATGCTAATACTTTTGCTTTAAAAGCAAAAGATGCCCTCTACTAATTATTGTTGATTGATGAGCACTTGCTAAATGTTGACAATGGACTAGTGCTTTGAATTCATGATCTTATGTAATCTTCACAATATCCTGGGCAGGTAGAGATATTTTCGTTATTATTCCCATATGACAGATGACTATAATATAATAGCTAGCTGAAGGTCACTCAGGTACTGATGGAGAGACATTTCCAGTCTTTACCGAAGTTCTTAACTAGCTTAAACAGTGTCACGATCTCTTCCATGTTCTAGATTAGACTAGATTTACCAGAAATTATTTTTTTAGAACTGATAGCAAAAATGAAAGATGGGTTCCTTTTAAGATGCTTTTTGTTGTCAGTGTCCACCAGCAACATGTAAATGTTCTTTATTAGAACAGCTGTTACATTCATAGAACAGATGAATGCTTCTTAATGCCACTGGGATTTTTGTTTGAAATTAAATCCTTATGTAGAATAATTCACTTTTCTTCTTATGCTCCAACACCAATAAAATCTCTTTTTTTTTCTTCCCTCCTTTTCTTCGTGTAGTTGATCAAGGCCTACACCAATCTACGGATGACTCATGCTTCGACCCCTACACAGTTTCCCATTATGCCATTGGAGAGGAGTGGGAACGATTGTCTGAATCTGGCTTTAAACTCTCGTGCCAGTGCTTAGGCTTTGGCAGTGGTCATTTCAGATGTGATTCATCTAGTGAGTAGCTTGCTTTATCCACCCACTTGTCTGTCCATCTCTTCTAGTTCCATGCATTCGCGCAAAGTGCCAAGGACTCATGTTTGGCTGACATAGGCTCTTCCAAACATGAAGCAAACAAGGGATGACTGCTTGACTCAAAGTAACATTTTGCATCATAGAAAAATGATGGGAAATTTTACTTGTGGAATATTGCTTCATTTCGAGGGTGGTATGTCAATATGATTATTTATTGAAACAAATTTGTGATGGTAATATGATTTTTTAAAACATTTTCTGTTAAAATAAATGAACAAAGTCAAATTCTTTGGAGCCTGGTCTAATGGGAGACACAAAGAATCCTCAAATCACTTTTAATCTTTAGTGTTGACTGAGTTCGGACATGAACATTTATACTCGCAAACACTGCTATCTGTTTCAACACAAACCAAGTATATTATACTATACTTGTGCACACACACACACACATAGACACACATACTCTCGTATCACACAGATGTGTCACACATCGGGCAGCTTGAATCTTCCTAAGTAATACACAGATAGTACGTTAAGGGAGTACAGATAATCTACTTGTAGATAATTAAGAATATATATTTGATTTTCAAATCATAAAGAAATTTTAATATTTTAATTATCTTTTACCTAAAATGATCCTAGGAATTCCTTATTATGCTGTGAGATTAGTATTAGAATTTATAAACTTTTCATTTATGCTTTGTTTTTAGGGGATATATTATTAACAATTGGTTCCTTTTTGTAGGTGTTAACCATTGTGTCTTATAAACAGGCCTCCTATAGACATATCCAGAAATAATATTTGGAGATATAAAACATAATAGATTTAAAAAATATTTTCAAAGGATTTTACCTAATTTGTATACACGAAGTGATTTAATTCTGACTGAACTATAAAAACAACAATGTTTTTTCAGTGCAGACTGCTGTGCTTGACCACCTGAAAGTGGAAAGATAGAAGTGCTATGCTGTTTAGGAATTGGAATGTTTTTAACATTTGGTATCAATTAGGGAGTTTTTAATTTCTGAACTGAACTACTTTTAAGTTTGCATATTTATTACCTATATAAGTACTTAGGTGCAATTGTGGGAGCGATTTTTTGGCTCAAATTACATATTCTTTGCTTAGATGTCATAATTGTTGATTAACTTAAAGTTTAAGGAATGAGTGATGCTGAGAAAATGGAAGAAGGGGTGCATTGTGTTACAACTTCTGAAGTGTTTTGTTTCAGTATAAACCTTGGAAATTAAAAGTCATCTTTTATGGGTAGTAGTAAAGATATGTAATTGTGAGTATTAGATAGTCCTCAAAACCAGTCTTATTTTCAGGGATAATATCCACTGACTTACCATTTTGTTTGGTTTTGTTTTGTTTTGATACACAGGTTTATTCATACTCTTCTCATTTATAAGCAGGTTGTGGCATGTGGAAACACGCTGATCTTTGTTTCTTTGATTAGTTGAACTACTTTGTATCCAGGATCTCTACAAATCGAAAATGATTTTTTATCTATGATCTAGTCCTAAAAGAATCCTCAAATCCTACTTTACTTTTCCA
This sequence comes from Rhinolophus hipposideros, assembly GCF_964194185.1. NCBI lineage: Eukaryota > Metazoa > Chordata > Mammalia > Chiroptera > Rhinolophidae > Rhinolophus > Rhinolophus hipposideros. Next base: position 82,147,685 of record NC_138052.1, on the reverse strand, counting down.
CAATTTTAAAACTTAGCAGTAAGAATTCAAACAAAAATCACTGGCTATTCTTTTGACATGATTATGGTGGAATAAACTGGATCTTAAAATAGCCTGGAAAATGTCAAATTACAATTTAAACTCAACAAAACAAAAAAAGGTTTGTCATCGGGATCATGACCCTTAACCTACTTTCCATTCCTTCCAGATACCTCACTTTTAAAATCCTGTGACACATGCCAGTGTGTTCACTGTCTTATGAAACAGAACACGCCAATAACTCTTTGTCTCTGATTTTCCCCACCCCACAGAATGGTGCCATGACAATGGCGTAAACTACAAGATTGGAGAGAAGTGGGATCGTCAGGGAGAAAATGGCCAGATGATGAGCTGCACGTGTCTTGGAAACGGAAAAGGAGAATTCAAGTGTGATCCCCGTACGTTGCCACAAATCATTTTTAGTGCCTTGTTAAGCACCCCCGCACTCGTTACTGAGCTGTAACTCATTCACAGAAACGATTGGAGATTTTAGGTCTCCTTGAAGAGTGAACAGGGGGTTTGTTAATCCTCTGATTTGGGAAAGTGGAGACTAACTTCAAAAATGAGCCATGATTTAATGTTATTACCGGGCACTTGAGCACTTTTCCGATCTGAGCATTTTGACCATAAACTGCAGCAAAATGTTACAAGAAAGCTCTATGGGCCTTTAAATTCAACTTTTAAAATGTGATCTCCATCTTCCCATCAAAACCCTTTCAGTTTGTTAGATCTAGTTTTTGGAAATGCTGTGCTATGGTCTGTAGAGCGGTATCCCTCTTACCAATGATTCCCGTCAACATGAGGTGTTTTGGTTGTGGTGATACAAATGTAGGAGAGAAACAGAATCCGCCTGTCTACAGGGGTCAACTTTGTCTTATTGTTCTCAGTCTAACACGAGCTTCTGACTTGTGTCTCTGTGTAGATGAAACAACATGTTACGATGATGGGAAGACGTATCAAGTTGGAGAACAGTGGCAGAAGGAGTATCTCGGTGCGATTTGCTCCTGCACATGCTTTGGAGGCCAGCGGGTAAGACCAGCTGTGCCAGGCTCCCTACAATTTAGATAAGATGAAGTGATGATTAAGGGTTAAGCTTCTTATGTGTGTGCTGTACATACAGGTGTCACAGTGACCCTTATGAAATGGTGAAACACCTCATTTCCTGTGGGCACATAGCTACCGACATAAAGTTCCTGAATACCCTTTCCTGTTCTCCCTTTTGTGGTAGCCTCAGCCCCTCCCACACCCACTATTCTCAGGCTGTCTCTTTCTTCAGCAACTAAACTGTTAAATGCTGGAGGATTGGGCCTCCAGCTCCAATCTACTAAACAGGTGCTCCTGTGGCATTGTTGTTCAGTATTTTGAATATTCCAGATCTAAGAAAATGCCACTACTTTGTACTCTCTCTCAATCTAGAAATAGATTCCTGCTATAGGTCTAGCACTGTGCTAAGGAATATGGGACCAGCAGGGAATGAGAAATGGTCCTGGCTTTTTAAATGATACAGTAGTTACAGACATTACATTAGCACACACTGGAAGGCAAGCTAATTAAATAAGGTTCTGAGTGGGTCTGACAAGTAATACAAGTAATAAGTTCCCACATAGGCTGGAATCAGCAAAAAATGTCATGAAAAAGAGAAGTGTAAACTGCCTGGGGTTTAGGATAATTAATATTTGATTGAGGGATGAGAGGGTGTAGAGAGACCAGAGTAATCACACCCCCTGGGATGGGAAGTTGTTGGCACAAGTGGGCTTCATGAGCCCATCCTCTGGCTGGCGTCTTGTGGTAAGAAATTAGATGGGATGAAGTGTGTGTGGGGTGAGAGAGGGGCACTTATGGAAGGCCTTAGAAGTCCATTATTTAGAAGCCAATACTTCTCGATCATTTCTAATCTCTCCTACTCCCATATAACAAAAAAATGCTGGGCCTTCCTCTAATATTTGAAATTTCAAAATAAAATGACACCTATAACTCAAATAAAAGTAAAGACCATAATAGTCCTTTGTTTTCAGTAAAAACAGACCCTCCCCACAGCCCTCACATTCTGGTACATGAAGAGCCTGCCCCCTACGCTGGGGTAAGACTTACTAGTTGATGCCTTTGGTGTTAGCCAGTTGCAGGGACCCAAGAAGAGGAGTGCAATGGAAAATGGTCTTTAGAAAGATTAATCTGGCAGCGGGAAGGGTTTTCAGGGGTCCACCTCTGCACCCACCTGAGGACCTGGGGCAGCCGGTGAAAACCGATCTCCTTCCACCCCAGTGGTTAGGTGGTGAGGGAAGAACTGCCCATTCTGACAGAAACTGTGGAGTCTCTCTCCTTCTCTATCTCCATTAACACTTATAAAGACTGTGATCATTGAACTCACTCATTTCTGGTAATGTGCTTGGTATAGAATATGTGATGGAAGGTGAATTTGTTGGGAAGTAGGTTTTGGTCTGACTTCCGCGTCGCCTCATTATTTACGCACATGAACCCCTTCATGTGTGACGTATGCTCTTTTCTAAAGCAAAGTGCTAAATGAAACACTTTAAGACAGGAGTGAGAACTATTACAATTTTCTATGAAAGCAAGATTCATTGATTCTCTAAGCAGGCATTTACCTATAATTGTATTAGGTATTATGGGGAGTATGCTTTTAAGTGGAGAAACATGTCTGAAATATTTAACTGACAATGTAAGAAAGAAAGAGTGTCATGTAGGGTTTTTTGGCTATAAGAAAAAAGCCTAATTCAATTTTGGCCAAAGAAGGCTTGCGTAACTGAAACGTCCCAGAGCTACCAGCTTTGGGGCTGCTCCATCAATGGCATGCAGTCTCACTCCAGCACATGCTTCGTTCCTTTGTATTGGCTTCATTCTCCAGAAGCCTCTCTGCTGTTAGTGACAAAGATCACCTGCACCAGCTCCAGGCTTGTCTGTAATCAGCTGAGGAGCAACTGTGAAAGAGAACAGGTTTCCTCACATTTCTAGCAAAAATCTCAGGAGGAGCCTCACTGTGCCAGCTTCTGTAGGCAGGTGAAAGGCTACCACGTCACTGGCTATGGAAATTTAGGAAGGGAGTGGCAACATGGTACAATAGGAAAAGCATGGCCAGGAGTCACCCTCCTGGGTGGCAGCCACGACTTCACCAGCAATTCACTGTGAGTTTTCCGCTCCCTCTGAGCGAGTCACCCCTCTGGGTCTCATTTTTTCCTTACCTGTGAAATGAGGGTGTTTGTCCTTGTGATCGCAAGTCCCTTTTAAAGGGATTCTAGGAAAACATTTTTTACCATCTAGTGTGGAAAGATTGTTAAGGAAGCTGGGAGTTGAATGAGCCTTAGCAGATGGGTGGGGTTTCACTAGGAGGAGAAGAGAGGACAGTTCAGGAGAAAGGAAAAGCAGAAATAACCAGAGGCAGCCATAAGATAAAGATAATCGGCCAAAATGTATTCTGTGAGTTATAAATGTGTGAAATCATCATAAGAGCGTCCTTTGTGATGAAGTTTGCCAAGGAAGAACTGAAATTCTTTAACACGAGCACTAAATTGTGATGTTGTCTTGTTATCACAAACCCCATTTGACTTTATGCTTTTGTTCTCAGGGCTGGCGCTGTGACAGCTGCCGCAGGCCAGGGGCTGAACCTGGTAACGAAGACTCCACTGGCCACTCCTACAACCAATATTCTCAGAGATACCATCAGAGCTCACACACTGTAAGTGCATTTGCACCATGAGTGTTCTCCCCTAAATGCAATTAGTCACATAGTAGGGACTCTTTCCATGGGTACTTTTCTTTCAAAAGAACCGAGAGTAGATTACTGTATCCTGTAACATCATTTAGGTTCTAATATATTAAATTCTTGAACATCTCCTATTCTCCTGTATATTGCTAAGTTCTTAAAGTTAGAAATATTCCATTTAGAAGTAATTGTCGTAGAAGCCCATCCCCTCTTTTTTTTTCTGTATACTTTGCAGTATTTACCGCTAATTTTTGTTTTTCTTCTATTTTAACAGAATGTCAACTGCCCAATTGAGTGCTTCATGCCTTTAGATGTACAGGCTGACAGAGAAGATTACCGGGAGTAATATTTCCAACCCAGAAAAACAAGCAGGGATCTCTGCCAAGGCCCATCCAAACTGGAGAGACATTAGCAGACCCCATCTTAGAGTGTTTCTTTCTTAAGCCCTTTGCTCTGGAGAGTAACTCCTCCAGCTTCAGCTCAAATCACAGCTTCTCCAAGCATCACCCTGGGAGTGTTTTGAGACTTTTCTCATCAAAAAGGGGCAGTACATTGCCTTTTCTGCTCCAAAGTATTCAGTACTGCTCAGTATTTGAAATGAAATGATTCTAACTTGTGATTTGGTTTGGGAGCAGTAGGGAACCACATGCACCAACCCAGATGCAAAATGTACTGAAATGACAATACCAAAATTTTAAGTAGGAAAGTTACCCAAACACTTCTGCTTCCACTTAACTCTCTGGCCCGCAATATTGTAGGAATGGCATGTCCTTGTTACTGTGATATTTAAAATATCCACAGTACTCACTTTTTGCAAATGATCCTAGCAATTGCCTAGAAATATCTTTCTCTTACCTGTTATTTATCAATTTTTCCCAGTATTTTTTATATGGAAAAAAAATTGCATTGAAGACACTTAGTATGCAGTTTGATAAGAGGAATTTGGTTTGATTATGGTTGGTGATTATTTTTTATACTGTACATGCCAAAGCTTTACTACTGTGGAAAGACAACTGTTTAATAAAAGATTTACATTCCACAACTTGAATGTCATGCCTTCTTTTTATATAAAGATGTTGGGGAAAATAATAATCCTTATGAATGTCTTTTCAATTCAGCAAACATTTGAAAACCTATGAAGTGTACGGCTCTCTAATTCTTGGGTGATTTCAGTATAAGAATTTCTAAGTCATTACAAAAAAGATTCATTCTTGTCATTTTATCACTTCAGTAATGGAGATAGTTTTATATTTTCTGCTTTACCAGATTTAAGTGGACACAAATATTTACTTGCTTGCTGGTTCTTCAGAGGTAAAATCGAGACAACTTGCAGTTGCTCTTTTCTTATCATAATTCTTCCCTCCCTCCCACCTCCTTTCCTTCTATGATTTATGCAGGGATTACCTGCAAGGAAAACAAAAAGGTGACTGAGATGTTAAAATTACTTGAGTAGTATAGCATGGAGGAGTTTTGTCTCAGGAAACCCCATGGTATAATCACCTCAATCTACCTTGTCTAAATTTGTGTCAGCTGACACGTTTAGGGTGCCCCATGTTAAAGTTTGCCTACTCTTGGCTTGCAAACGCCATTTCCTTTTCAGTTTAACTTTGTGGAAACAACAAAACTTTGGGATTGAATCTGGTGTTCAGAATAATAGGGGCACTGGAAATAGTTGATTATTAATTAGTAAAAGATTAATAACTCATAATCCACAAGACATGGAAACTACTTTTTATGTACAATTGTGCAATGTGGAAAATATTTCAATAAACACCTAGCAATGAATATGAAGCCTGACTACGTAGAGATTTCCTCAGGGTTTATTTGTTTAAAGAACAAAATATTCACATTTGATTTCGTTTTTATAAAATGCTTTGACAGCTAGCATCTCCTTTGGGGGAGGTTTTACAGTCTGGCTTTACAGAGTCTACAGCTCAGAGGAGTTGTTCTTGGCTGGACAGACCCAGACCCCAGACTTGTGTTTAACATCACTAATCTTTCAGCATTATCAGGCCGGCATTTACCAAGATAGCTGCCCTGTGTATGTGAAGAAAAAAACAAAAAAATCACAGAAAGAACAGATTATGGTGCTATTGACTGTCACATAGGTGGGTCATCATAGCTCCCTGGAGGGAGAATGTGACTCAGTACAAGTCCACACACTGGGCAATGGGGAGTCCCATTGAAGACACGCTCAAGAGCAAGCAGGTTGTTCCCTCCATCCTCCTACGTGAAGACATGCACCTCAGCTTGATCTTGTTTAAAGGTCTTTATATTTTAAAACATAAGGAAAGCACAGCTTTGGGTTGAGACTGACTGTGCTTCAAACCACTTATCTAACTACAAACCTACAAATATTTTCCCTAAAGTGAATTTAAGTAAATCCAGTTGGACTGTATTAAAGGGATAGCAAGCCCCTTTGACAACTTACACGCTGAAATGTAAAAACCAGACTCCACATTTAAGATACAAATATACGACTTTTTCCAGAATGTCTGCTGGATTCTCAAAAGCAATATATTAAATTTACAAACTCAAGTGTTTCAATAGTGAGTCAGTAACTACATTTAAATAATGAGAACAAATTAAATAAATTTAAATAACCTTTTATATTTTGGCACCACAAAGCAAGACTGGTAAAACTTTCTTTTTTACTATTTCTCAGCAAAATCCTTCACACACGAGAACAGAGAGGATTTCTGAAGATCCTTTACTTTTTATGGACTCGTTACTGCTTCCCCTGAGAATTGTCTTAAGCAAGCCAGACTGAAAAGGTATAATTAAAAGTCCACTCAGGGTTTAGGCAAGAAATTGCCAATTCAAGAAAAATCAGGTTGGGGTGACTTGTTAGCTCAGTTGGTTAGAGTGTGGTGCTAATAACACCAAGGTTGCCAGTCCAATCCCTGCATGGGCCTGTGAGCTGCACCTGCCTTAGAAAAACAACAACCAAAAAAACCACAAAAGAAAAAACAAAAACAAATTTTAGAAAAAGAAAAATCAGGTAAAACTAGTAAATATATCAAACTTCAAAAAGGAAAGTTACAGTTTGGAAGCTTTACCTTGCCTTGCTGCACATGATTTGTAATGAAATTTATTGTTGTGTTATTTATATTGTTTTCAGCTCTAATGACCTAAGTGAATTATGCAAATTAGGCTGTATAATAATATCATTATAAGCTTGTACGGCACACTTTCTGTGGTTCTGTGAAGGTGAATAGAAATGATCAGGTAGAAATTACAAGTATAGGAGATGACTTTTATTTAACTATATTTCCAATGAAAATTCTATTCCATTTCTAGTTATATGTAACTCATTAAAGTGATTAAGAAACATCACGTCAGCACATTTAAGTGCCAAAATTGCTTCCTATTCAGTAAATTCCCATTGCTGTGAGAGGGAAAGTGGCATGCTACAATTTTTAAAAAATCCCATTTTCAAGAGATAATTTCAACCAATAAAAAAAAAAAAAAAAGACCACTCTTGGGACTTCTCAAGTTTGGGAACATTTAAAGATTATCATAAAAGCTAATAAAGCAGAAGCAGCAGAAAGACGACCTTGCACTACCATGGGTTTTTCAGACTAAGCAAGTTCTTTTTACAGAGAAGGTGGCACTCATATTTGAGATTCGAGTTATTATTGCTACATTGTCCCACTCTCCATATACACATTAAAATAAAAGATTCTATTTGAATTGCAAACAAAAATCTATATAAATTACAAAGGAAGAGAATACTGTAATAAAATAGCAAGAGGAATAGAGCTTCAGCTGAAAGCCACAAGTAGGAAATTCCTTTTTTTTAACATTCCTCAGTGGAATCAGGTATGAGATATTAAAGCATGTTTTACATTTCCTTGAATTCCTTTTTACTTACTCTTGAGAGACTTATAGGTTTTAACAAAGAGGCAAATCTTTAAGGTAGCTCTTGTGTGGAGCCTGCAAAGACTTGGAATTAGCATCGTTCAGAGGCTGTGGATGGCCCCCAACTTGGGGTGAGGGTCGGCATCCCATACTTGCTGGGATTGGAATCACCGTCCTGCAGGCTGCCCACCACAGCAGGCTCCCCTTACGTAAAATATATTCAAGGCCAAGGTTTCTTTTTGCATCACGGTACTTTGGAAACAGCCATTTCATTCCAGAAGGAAACATGGCCTCTGCCAGGGACAGCTGGACAGGACTTCATAACGAAACTGCTGATCTGTGTAGTTCAGCATTAGTTGTAAGATGTTGAGCCAAGTGTTAAAAAGCTATGTGGCATTTGACTCAAAAACATGCTGCTTCGTGGAGAAATTGGATTCCTCCTACATTGCTGGTGGAAATGTAAAATGGTTCAGCTGCTGTGGAAAACAGTTTGATGGTTCTTCAAAAAGTTAACCCAGAATTAGCATAGGACCCATCAATTCCCTCTAGGTATATACGCAGGAGAACTGAAAACATGTTCACATACAAACTTGAACACAAATGTTCATAGCATATGTGGGGACAGAGCCAGGAGTAGTTTCCAGGATCTTGGCCTCACGAGGAAAGGTGCTGGCTCAGGTAGTAAATGGCCATCAACTGTGATTGGATGGCCATCAGCTGTGGCTAGTTGGCCGTCAGCTGTAACCAGTGAGCCATTGGCCACTAATACAACTGCTGTGGCTACACTAGCAAGAAGATGGTGGCTGAGCTAACAAGAGCGGATTGCAGTTAGCACGGCGGATTGCAGCTAGTAAGTGAGGTTGGTTGGCAGAGAGAAGTGGATGGCAGGTTGCGGATAGTGTGGCTCCTGCTTCCTGTGTCTCCAACCCAACCGCCATTGAGACTATAGTGCTGTGACTCCGCATCTATGGCTCCGTGGGTGTTCCTTTTTGGCCTTTCCATGTCTTGCGTTCTTATGTGGGGAGCGGGACACCCTGCATGACACATGGCGCAGTGAGCAGGGTACAGTACCGGCCAAAGCTCTCTGAAGGGCGGTGGAGCAGTTTGTGCGTATGAACACTCAGTCTCAGGAAGACCAGGAGGAGCAGCTGCCGGAGAGCTGGATGCCCGTGGAGGGGTGGGAATACGTGGACAGTTCTCCAACCAGCAGAGGCCAGAGAAAGGGGCGTTGCGGCCCTGTGGGCTGGGAGGTGCTTGCTGAGGCCCTCACCCTCAGGTTGGGGAGGACTTGGAGCCCTCGCCCTGCGGAGGGGTCACAAGTTGTGGGGCCAATGCACAGCCCTGGCATATGAATATGGACTATGGGGAATTGCCTTCCATCCCCAATTTAATGTACCACTTGACTGTTTGCTTGGGAACACACCACCATGTAGTGGAACTGGCAGATGTTTGCTCTTGTGTCTTGACCGACTGCTGTCGAGAATATGTAAGTACCTTGACTGTGAGTTGCTGTTGTTCTAGCACGGTACCCTGAGAGGCCCAGAGAGAATGGCAGTGCCCTGAGAGCCCTGGCTGAGCCCAGGAAGTCTGGCTGTGCTCAGAAGTACTGGTGGTGCCCTGAGAAACCCTGGCTGTGCCGGGGGAGACTGGTGGTACCCTAAGAAGCCCAGGAAGTCTGGCTGTGCACAGAAGTACTGGTGGTGCCCTGAGAAACCCTGGCTGTGCTCAGAGAGCCTGGCTGTGTCCAGGATATTGCATTCACCTCCAGGCTCCTCGCACAGAGTCCTTCGTGGAAAACACTTGTCGTGTAGATTGTGAGGCGAGACCCTGTAGTGGTGGACTGTGGGGACAGAGTCCCAGAGAGCAGTTTCCAGGCTCTCGGCCTCACATAGAAAAGTGCTGGCTCAGGTAGTAAATGGCCATCAACTATGATAGGATGGCAATCAGCTGTAACCAGTGAGCCATTGGCCACTAATATAACTGCTGTGGCTAAGCTAGCAGAAAATGGGGGCTGGCAAGATGGTAGCTGAGCTAGCAAGAGCAGGTTGAAGCTAGCAAGTGAGGTTGGTTGGCAGAGAGAAGTGGTTGGCAGGTTGTGGATAGTGTGGCTCCTGCTTCCTGTGTCTCCAACCCAGCCGCCAGCGAGAATATAGTGGTATGGCTCCCCTACCTATGGCTCCGTGGGTGTTCCTTTTTGGCCTCACCATGTCCTGCGCTCTTATGTGGGGAGCGGGACCGGAGACCCCGCATGACACCCCTGCATGGCAGCATCACTATTCATCATAGCCAAAAAGTGGCAATAACCCTAATGTCCATGAACTGATGAATGAATACATAAAAAGGAATGAAGTACTCATAGCTGTTACAATAGGAACCTGGAAAACATTATGCTAAGTGAAAGTTTGGCACAGAAAGCCACATATCATGATTCCATTTATGTGAAATGTCCCGTACAGGCAAACCAGTAAGACAATCAGCCCATCAGTACACTGGGAGTTGAACCTGATAAAATAGCTCCAGGGCCTTTACTTTTAACCAGGAGTTATTTGGCTTCTCCAGGATCAAATATATCCCTGTGTTATAGGTAAAAAAAAATTCCAAGACGTTAAGGCATAAACCCAAGATCACCCAACTATGAGTAGCAAAACAAGGTAGTGGTTATCATAAAGGCACAAGGCAGTTTCCTGAAGGAAAAGATGGGACCATAGGCGAGATCAGGCATGGAGGGAAACAGGGGCAAAATTCTTTTCCTTGACCTGGTTGGTGGTGACATAGGTGTTTAAAATTTAATCTCTAAACTATAGATGTTTTAAACACTTTCCATAGGCATGATTTATTACAATTTATTTTTTAACAGTAAGTTTGTGCCTAGCAGACCACACTGGATAGTTCCTACAAGAGAGAAACTCAGGAGATACTGCTAGAGATATGTGAAGTAAAGGTTAACAGGAACCGTGGAAAGCTTGTCATTAAAAAAAAAATAGCCAAGAAAATATTTAACTCCTAACCCAGAACTGAAAGTCTAGGAATCATTATGGGAGTTTTGGAGGGTTGGGGAAGGAAATAGTTGTGAAAGTGAACAGTTCTTACTTTATTAGGGGGGAAATACAGTTATCAATTCACATTTCAAATCCAAGTATATCAACAATTGAAATGAATGTAAATGACCTGAATACCTTTTATGAACTACCCTCAGAAGTCACACATTCTTTTATTTTATAAGTCAGTTTTAATGTGCGAGGGTACTATGCAAGGACTAGAAGATTAGTCAATACATTAAAGACTAGGATGACCTTTAAAAAAAAAAGTTGAGAAATTTTAATTTAGGGAAGAGGTGAGTTCAAGATCTGGTGAGAGGGTGGGACTCATCTATTAATGTCAAAGATGACAAAGGTTTTGGTTGCTCCCAGGTGTAATAAAGGTGAATAGTGAGGACCACACGTGCAGGGAGGCACTGCCCCCCACCATGCCCTACCTTCCGTGGTAAGCCCATTAAGTGGAATACCGGGTCTGTTTCTGAGCAGCAAACTGTAATTACATTTTCTGTGCAGCTCCAGAGGGGACATCAAGGGCTTGCTGAAATTATGGGAAACATTTTTTCAGGAGGAAAAGTATGTACTAGCATTATCTGTGTATGGGGTCCACAGAAGACTCATTAATCCCTTCGAAATTTCTAGTTCACAGGATATAATCTGCTGTGTGTTCAGAAGGGAGACAGCCAAGCTTTTCGTAACTGTGATGAAAAGAAACTCGGCATGAACAGAATCCCCTATGAGGAAACCAGTGGGGCTTGAAGAGCCTTGTACAATCTACTAAGCAGCTGCTCGGTCTCTGGCTTATGTGATGATTTTTACGTGCTTCTCACAGGCGATGTTTTGGGCATGAGCTGAGCTCCAAAAGGTAGGGATACTCCAGTATCTCATACACAAATATTTCTGTGTCATGTTTATCATGCTAAAGAGCCCATATCTTTAAGATAAATTAAATACAATTACCAGACACCATGGATTCAAGGTTGTTACTAAGATTTAATTTTATTTCTTTGAAACGTATTTTCAAAATTTCCCACACGATTTTTCACCTACACATATGCAAACTTTAAAATGATGTGTGATGGAAGTCAGTGATGAAAAAACCGAAGATTCGTATGAGCGAGGATTATTCCCAGTTCATCGCAAGCCTCGATTACAACTGCGTCGGCAGCAGAGCCGGAAGGAGCAGCAATATATGCCACGCCACTCTGATGGGGAAACAGATATCGAGTCTCAAAACACAATTTTATGTTAAAATGCACAAAAATCAAAATCCCCAACTAAAATGCATAAGCTAAGAATGATTCACATTGCAGACTGATTCACTCAGTCAAAAAGGCAAAGTAACGGGATTTCAGTTATGTATCCAATGGAGAAGTCAAAACAATTCTCTAAGTATCACTGATATATTGCACTGCCTTGGCATAAATACATAAACTCACAGAACTGAAAAATCAGAAGCAAGATTTCTGAAATAGTTTCTATATAATGATCAATTCCATGCAAGGGTAGCCACTTCCATACATACCTTTTTAGCTCTGTCTACATTATCCCTGAAAGGAAAGAAAGCATCAGAGCTGATAGAAACTTCGATGAGTTTGTCAACCCATTCCTTCTTCTCTGCCTCAGTTAATAATTCAGGGACTTCCTCAAACAGTGCCTTCCACTTTATGAAATCTTCACCCTATGCATGGGGGAAGAAGGAAGAGAAGGGTTTAGTACTGACTGATGCAAGTCAGAATGCTAGAAAGCACTGGGCATGTTTCCTCAGACTTCTTAATTATAAATAATTATTTGCATTCAAATTCGTATTTCTAGAATCTGTTTTTTTAATGCTTTTAACAGCTCATCAAGAAAGAAAAGTGATTCTACGTGTACCAGATAAAGACTAAACCATTTACTTTCTACATCAGTTTATTCCAAATATACTTTGCTCCTTACTCTGTGCCCAAGTTAAATCTACTTTGCATCCCTGAACCAAAGCAAGAAAGGCAACAGTTGACAACGGACATTCCAAGTACATGTATAAAGTTAGTCTCAATACAAATCAAAACACAATTCACAATAATTCACATTATAAGAAGGTGCTTCCTTTTTTGGGTGATTCTTTTGGCTTAAACAACATACTTTCAATCTTGTACACATCTAAAGACTGTTCCAGGACAATCAGTAGGGTTTTGCTAGGTAACATCAAACAGAAAAAACACAAGATTACAGTAAAAGGCAAAAGCTGTTTCCAGTATTTCATAGTTACAAGGCACACTCTGCGCCCTCATTCTTCAGTGACACTCATTTGTCATGGACTCCTGTCCCCGAACAGACGACTCAGTGTAGGTGATTCGCCCTTCAGAAAACCACTGAGATTTTGGTATCCGGACCTTTCTCTTGTTTTCCATCTAGTTATTTCTTAAGCACTTACTAGGTCCAGACACTAGACTAAACCCTATTATGTTTGCAGGCACCTGATACTTCCAATTTTAATGTCCCCATATACCTTCTTCGAAACAAGATATTAAAGAACATGAAATTAACAAAAATATGTTGTTAATGGCGCTTGCAAAAAATGTGGCTGGAGAAGAAAAGACACTGGTTTCCTGCTCTCAGATAATCTGCGTAAAATGCTGAATACACACCTAAAGGGTAACGTCATGCCTGGCAGTGATGAATACCCTAGACAGGTGGAGAAACAGTCCCTGCCATCAGAAGCTCGCAATCGATAGAGGAAGTGCAAGCATGAAAAACTAAACCAATTTAAAAAGACAGAGAAGAAGGGCTTGTGGTGTCAGAAAGGGATGAAGAAAGTTAAATGAGACAAGAGGAGGAATTGGTCAGAATTTCCGATTAACAATTTTAGACAATACAGAATTTCAAGAAAGTAGCGCCTTCTCTCTGTAGTGACGAAGGTACACTCTGTTACACACAAAAGGGTGAACATAGTAATACAGTCCACCCACCACTGATGAGCCTCTCACCTCGCCGATGGTTCCAGTAACATACTGATCGATGGCATTGGAGATTTCTGCTCTCTTCACTCCGGTTTTAAACTTCATTGCGAGCACTCGTGGATGATGCCTAAGCCACCAACAGTTCGCCTTATCTCCGGCAAGTCGTGTGCAGTGTATGCGAGACTGTTGTCCTGCTCCAATGCCGATAACCTGAAGAACGTGGACACGAAAAATAACACCTCTTCCAGCCATACACCCATCTCAAAGGCGCTTCTGTGCATAACCCCCTCAAATCTACTATTAATTTTTGGAAGAAAATACCAGGCCAAAATAAGAGAAATATAAGTAATTTTTGAGTCATTAAAAGGTGAGGGTAAGAAGTTTATGACTACTATTTATACGTTTTCCCCCTCTTAATATTATGGAAGTTCTAGAACTCCTGGACTTCAGCAGTGAAGCATGCTTGGTCTCACCGGAACTGATTAGAACCTGAGCACAAGGAGATCTGTACCCACAGTCTCCTAGGTTTCTGTTATTAGAGACTAGCCATCTTTTACCAGTTGGCAATCATTAACGGAATTTGAACCGTAGGGTCTTCCAGGTCACATACTAATTAATAGCCACCCTCCCCCTCCCACTGTGGACAAATGATTTAACACATGCCAAGAGAAGAGCTCAAGATACTGAGAAGAAAGGTCTCCCACTGCTACCGAAGCTGACAGAACCAGGTCTGCTCTAGAATCAGGAGAAGTCTGAGTGAAGGGCTAGCTGAGTCCTGCATTCTACAGCTCAGTGTCATCGGAAAGAAGTTCAATATTTAGCTTAATTCACATCAGATAGTAAGAAATGTTCAATATCTCGATTGTAGCAGTGGTCACAACTATATAACTTGTGAGAACTCGTCAAACTCTACATTTAAAGGGGGTGAATTTTACTGTTATACAAACTATGCCTCAATAAACCTGATTTTAAAAGATCGTGTTAACCCCTATGTCTATGAATTCTTGGTAAAATAACCTAAGAAATGTATGTGAAAACTCCCTACTAGCTGCAAAACCGTGGCTGGTGCATGGCACCACCACTACGTATTCTCTCTTCACTGGAAACACTACTGATGGTGGGGATGGGGATGAATGAACCAGTTTTGTAGCAGTTCTTCAAGTCCCACAAACCCAAAATGTGCCAGCTCATTCTAGACAAGAAGCAACATGACTAATTTTAATACCTAGCTCCAAATACACTTTGTAATCTAATCAGCCTTAGCTTTTACCAAGTTCTCAGGAAACACTGACAAATCCAGGAGAGAAAAAAAAAATAGGCAAATTTTGCCTTTCTAGTGGTCTAGTATAGGGGGCAGATGGATTTTTTAATATCATTTTGTAAAACAATGGCCCTCCAGCGCCCCCCATGCCCAGGTGAGTTTCCCGGCTTGGTTACCTGACCGTTCTTGGCATAGCACACAGAGTTGGACTGAGTATACTTGACAGCAATGGTGGCCACGATGAGGTCTCTGAGTGCAGATTCCGGCAACTGAAAAAACACAGAATGGTAAATGGCATCGGGCTTTTAAAATTTCCCTTAACTTTAAGCATCTTATATGCCATTTATTGTAAGACTTATAATGTAGTTATCTCTCTCAAACGACAGTGAGATTATTCATGTTAAACACTACTGTGCTTTACTGAAAAGATGACATTTAACATTTTTATTGTGGAACTCAGCACAGTGCCCAATGCATCATAGACTCAAACTGATGTCATTTTGCAGCAACTTTGGCTTGAGCCTGTTTGCACCTCGCACAATAGGAAATACCACATCCACTCCAAAACTGACAAATAGTATTTTCTCTACCACGATACCAACAAGTATCTGGAGATGTGATAATTTATGTTCAGAAAAAACAATGAGAAAGATTTTCACAGACATTACAGTTGTGATGCCCCCAACCCAGCCAAGGCTGTTC
Organism: Rhinolophus hipposideros; assembly: GCF_964194185.1. Classification (NCBI taxonomy): domain Eukaryota; kingdom Metazoa; phylum Chordata; class Mammalia; order Chiroptera; family Rhinolophidae; genus Rhinolophus; species Rhinolophus hipposideros. The sequence continues at coordinate 82,132,148 of NC_138052.1, read as the reverse complement.
AGGGAAAATCAAATTAGGATCATTTTCTGCTTTGTCTAGAATATTCCAAGTAGAACCTATTAAAAAAAGCATTGTGAACTACCACTCCAAATAAAACAAAACAAGCATTTTAGTCCAAAAATCACTATCTTTAACATAAAGAGCAAACACAAATTGAAAAGAAGGACAAAGACCTAGGTTGGTATGCTAAATGGACGCAGGATATCAGCAGCAGCTAATTGATAAATTCACAAACTGAAAAACTGATATATCAGACTTCATCAAAATCAAAGACTTCTGCTGTGCAAAAGACCCTCTATTAAGCTACAGACTGAGAGAAAATATTTGCAAACCACATACCCAACACAGAACTAGTATCTAAAATATATAAAGACCTCTCAAAACTCACCGACAAAAAAAAATCTAATTAGAAAATGGACAAAACACATGAAAAGACATTTCACCAAAAAAGGCAAATAAATACTTGAAAAAATGTCCCTCATTCGCTATTAGGAAATGCTACTGAAAATGATAAGACATTGCCCCACGCCTATCTTTTTAAAAAAGCTAGTAAGGATGCAGGGAAACTGGAGCACTCATTCACTGCAGGTGTAAAATGTAAACTGGTACAGACTCTTGAAAACAGTTTGGTAGTTTCTTAAAAAACTAAACACGCAACTCTAATACCACCCAGCACCCAGCAGTTACACTCCAGGGCATTTGTAACAGAGAAATAAAAACTTACCTTCACACAACAACCTGTTCATGAATATTTAATGAACAAAAATTACAGAAAGGGATAAGAGACTAGTTGTTGCCCAAGGTTAAGGAGAGGGTGGAGGCAAGAGTGAAGTGTGTGGCTATAAAAGGGCAACAAGAGGGATCCTGTGTGCATGGAAATGTTCAGTCTTAACTGTATCCAAGTCAGAACCACAGTTGTGATATTCTATAGTTTCGTACGACATTTACCTTTAGGAAAAATGGGATAAAAGGTACATGGGAACTCTTAAAACTGCATGAGAATCTACAATTCTTACTTTTTAAATCTCAAATTTAAAAACTTAACGAAAAACCAGTTAGAATTTCTTAAGAATTTATAATTCTAAGGTGTGATTAATAAAAGCTTATATATACTTTCCTATCTACATCTGCTGTTTGAGTCACCAAGTATGCATTTTATTCCTTTGGTTCTAAGAAAGATTAATAACCAGTGCCAGCCTCCTAGACGTCTACCTTCAAATGTACCCTGGCATTCTGAGTTAGAATGAAGGAATAAGACAGCATGTCAAGGAAGGGGTGGGAATGGGGGAATCCAGTCTTATAAACATGGCACAAACAGTTAAAACAAATGAAAGTATTAGTCAAGAAAAGTGGGAGAAGAGGAAATAATTCAAGTGTGCTCATCAATGCTTAGTACACACTCCTTATTACTTCTCCCGCTCTCTCACGACCGAAATCATTCTAGACCTAGTAATACAATTTAATGATTCTGAGGCTGGAATATTAACAAAAATCTGCTTTAAAAGAAGGGAAATATAAAGGAGGATAAAACCATCATTCTCAGCCTTAAGTTTCCAAATTTCTATTAAATATTTTAAAATATTCTATAAAAATAGATATGAAACACGTAGAGAAGAATTTAGATAACAGAGTAAAATCACACCCTCAGTTCTTATAAAAAAAATCCAAGCCAGCACACCGTAATGAAACCTATCAAGTACCGCTAAATTATTAATCAGACCAATACCTATAAACCTACGAGGATAACTTTAAAAAGTGAGTCTCAATAGTTAGGCAAAATTATCAACATGGATACAATGGAATGGTCAGTACCCTGTCAGTATTTTTAAAGACACATTAAGCATCAGGTGAATAAAGTAATAAAAGAGCCTCATTTAATTGTGTACTGCTTCAAGTAACACTGCTGCAAAATACTGTTTTCATGTGGAAATCCCAGTACCTCACAGCCTTGGCCAAAGAGTGAATTCGAAAGGGCTGAAAGATACTTCTACAGATAATGCCTACAAGTTCCTTTACTTCAGGGCACCTTCAATTTTCAAAGTTAAAAATGGAAGAATATCTAACAAACCAACAAAGATCATCTCTTAATCACCATTGCTTACTAATAGACCGAACTATCCTAAAAAGACTTTTAAAGCTCATTTTCAACAATTCTACTTAAATAAAGCCTCAGGAGTCAGACCTGGGAACAGACTATGCCCCTCATTTTCCACTTCTGTAACAGTGAATGACTTGTTAAGAAAATAACTCTCTTCTTCGAACAAAGAGAAAAGCTGACCAGAGAACTAATCAAATAACAAACACCGAGAGGCAAAGATCTCAGATATAAAGGGAGAAGTAAGTATGACCATCTATGCTTTCCCCTCAAGGCATTTTCCAAGATTCAGGCAATTATCTATGGGTGCATAAGCTGAGCATAGCTTTGGAGTCTTACACAACTAAGAGGCAAAAACAGAATTTAAGGTACACCAGAGAAGAGTGCTGCTGGTGGCTTTCAGAATAGCAGTGAACCATACATAAACAGACAGGTCCTCATGAAGACTGAAGCCCAAATTCAAATCAGCTCCATTTCTGCCGGGATGAAGGTGATCTGCCTCTAGCTGATATACCTGCGAAGTATAAGTCAACTATCTCTGGAGGAAAAAAAAAAATCCAGATCCTCAAAATATTGCTATAGGTTAATCACTAACAATGACCAGTAGTCAATCAAAAATACGAGGCATATCAGCAGACAAGACTAGAAAACAATGGAGTGCCATACCTGAAGTACTGAAAAAAGAACAGCCAATGTTAGACCCAGTAAAAATACCCTTCAACACTGAAGGCCCAAATAAGAGATGTCAGAAAACATTTACCAGCTCATCCATTTCCTTATTGCGTAATCTTGGGCAAATTTCTTAACTGTTTCCTGTCACGATTTTGGGATCTTTACAATATAAATGATAGTAACCTGCCCCCCATCTACGTACATGGAATGCTACATGTATTAAATGATGTAATACATAAATACGAAATAAAAAAGAAACCCCACCATTTTATCCTAGGAATATGTCCTTCCTAAAAGACGACAAAGAGCACAAGCACAAAAGCTTATCTACACAAAAACACTGATCACAGCACTGAAAACAAGAACAACCTAAATATCATAATACATTTAATACATGAACTGCCATGTGGCCTTTCAGCGGAAGATGTGGGTATATGTTTACTGATGTAGAAATACATTTTCAGCTTAGTGCATGAAAAGGAGGCACGTTACAGAACAATTATGAAAGACATGATCCCATTTATGCATAAATGAGATAAATCTTTATATATATATATATATGTATATGCACAAAAGCTTCTAATACTATCTTTCATTCACTTTTTAAATTCTCAAATTTACTTGATGACTCAAAGATGTACTAACCATTTGCATATCAACCAGTTTTAAATATAGGCCTTAATAAATGGATAAGCTTATAAATATTAAAAACAGGCCTACAGAATTACTAACATTCAGTTCACATATTTTCAAACTTACATCTTTATTCTTGGTAACAACATTGCTAAATAATGACCTATCAATGACACCGTTATTTCTCTTCTGGCTTAAACGAAGACCAAAGAGAGTTCGAACTTCATTCTCATCTGGAGTGTAAGACTGATCCATCTAAAACACAAATATAAAGAGTTAAAAGTAATATATCTACATCCCTCAAAAATTTTCATTTAATTTATACATAAAGGATTTCTTTGTAAGCAAGGTTATATGCATTTTTTTCTAATTTAAGCATATGTAAGATCATTTCAGTATGGGTATAAGAGAATGGCCAAGCACCAATATTTTGCTTCAAAAAATTTTATAGGTTTTACAACCCTACAGGGTATTATAGGTTTTACAGTTTTTATATAACACATTAAAACCAATGATTCCAATGAGTACATTTTTGGTTGCATTAACTAAAAGCACTATCTATAAAATCCTTTTGAAAGATTAGTGGATAAAACAAATTTGCTAATAAACAGTCAGTGGCCCAAAAATTAAATTCTAATTTTCCTTTCTAAAAATCTATTATAAAATAACTAACACTTGAATTATAAGTTAAAAAGACATTAAAAGGGAGAAAACAGGCCTTGTAGTCTGTTGTCTTTGCTACTTGAAATGGAATGTCATTTATTGTTATCTTCCCCTCCCAGATTTTGGTCTGAAAAGATATCAAAACATGGGAATAACCTGCTTAAGACCACCCTCTCCCTAGATATTTTTCTAAAATTGAGAGTATTTCTTCACTTATGCTTTGTACGATCTTTGACTTACAAAGCACTAATATCTATGACTTACAAATAAATCTTTGTGCTAATTCTGCTTAATTCTCATTTTCCTGAATTCTAAAATGTTCCTTTTTCCTTTGTATTACCAAATTTCTGAAATTGGGTTGTGCCCCCCTACTAGCTGATGTCAAAAGGAACTTGTCACTAGCCAGGTAAAATAATTAAATTGTTCCATAGTTGTAATTATGTGTCCATATGCAAACTTAGCCAAGTTTTAAATAAAGTACTGAGGAAGTTCCCGCAGTCTTCACCCCTTTGAATAGGATACCGTCAGGTGCCGAAGAGGTCATGATGATGAGCTCAGGGTCTGGAAAACAGTCTCCAAACTGCTACACGTAACTGCTAATAGCCTGATGCACTTAATAATCGTAACCAAAAAAAACCACAATTAAGAAATTGAGGAATACAGTAGCAGCTAACTGAATGGTTGAACTTGCTGTCAAGTAGCTTTGGAAAAAAATGTATGTATATTTAAAGTGGTATATTTTTCTTCTTTTCTTAGAGACATGGAACATATGGTGAACCATGCAATTGCTGTTATCTCACAATGAAAGTTACTTAATAACTTCCATTACACGGAGTTAGATTCTACAGATTTTTTGACATCAATACTTTTTGAAAAACAGCATTATGAATTTTTACTTTCAATTCAAATAACTCTTTGCTTTATCCTTGTAAAATCTTAGGCTATGGGCTAGTTTCCCTAATACATAAGAGCTTGTAAAAATCAGTAAGGAAAAAAATCTCAACCACCTATTAGAAAAATAAGCACAGTACGGGTAGATACTTCACAAAAAGGAAGTAAAAATACCCTTAAATGTGAAAAGACGTTCCCCCCATACATAATGAGAAAACTATAATGAGATGCCATTTCCATTTACCTTACTGCTAAGATGAAAACATCTAAGAACACAACGCTAGCAATGATGTTAGGAAATAAGCACCCTTACACATTCCCAACAAAACATAAAACTTGTTGTACAACCTCTCAGAGGAGCAGCGTCTATCAAAATTACCAATACACGTAACCTGTGGCCCCATTGTAATTTCAGTGTTAGGACTCTTTCCTCTGGGTTATTCATTTCAGGGATTCTGTAGTAGCTAAAGACTGGTGACCATCTAGGTAAGATACCCAGACATGGAACAAACTTCCAAGATGGTGAAGCAATGTGCAGTTGTCAGGGAGGAAAAAAAAAAAAAAAAAAAAAGAAAATGAAAACTGCAAATATTTGCTGAACACGTATAGACTATTTCAGGAAAGATAAGAAATTTAAAATATTCGGTACTTCTAAAGAAAGGTAACAGAATGGCAGAAGGATGGCAGACTTCTTGAAATGGTTTTTAATGCCTTTTGAATAGAAAAATCATGTAAATACAGTATCTAAAAAAATTTAAAAACTTAATATTAAGAGTAAGGAAGCTACCTTCATCTTAAACCCAAAAATCAATAGTAAAAAATAAAATAAAAAACAAAATGCAGGATTAAGGATAAAGAAACTGCAGAAAAGAGGGATAAAAGGAAAGATTAAATATAGGGGAAAAGAGACACAAAATAAAGGGAAAATTACTATTTCAGACATGAGTTCTGCTTACCTGAAGGACACAGTAGTTCCCATTTTTCTTTTTAGAAAGTATTTTCAAAGCTTCTTCTTCATATCCTGGGGCAACAATACCATCAGATACCTATAAATATATTAAATATTTTGTTTTAAAAAATTAGAGAAAACCTCTTTTATTTTTGGGTTTCTACTTCCAACAGATAATGCTAATACAGCAGGTCCTCAAATACCGTCATTTCGTTGATGAGATGCCATAGGAACTTACTTGTTTATATCAACTAACTGGTTTCCTTACATGACATTTTGCTTACAGTGACAGAACCTATCAACGATAGGTGAGGGCTGACTGTAATATGCTTGGGAAAGATATGTTAGAACCCACCTTTCCACAGCTCACCTCATCTTAGGTGCTGTCCTTTCCAAGTTTTTGGTTGTTCGTTTCAATTTTAACTAGGTTCACTCTAATAAATATGCCTTAGGAAGAAACACGGTTTTTACTTCTGTTCACGGGGTGGTGTTTTTCACTAGGAAGAGCACGTCCTGGTGCAAGGTCTGCCAGGATCTGGCGAGATGACCTCAGGCAGGTTGCTCAACAGCAAGATTCAGAGACCAGATTAAATCAGAGACTTAACATCTTATAACTAAAGACGCAAAAGTCATAGAGCTGACACTCCAAGGCTGTGCACATAACCTACAGCGCTGCTGTCAGCTCCATGGCAGTTGGGGATAGTCATGGTCATGGGAAGAATCCCCAAAGCAACTAAGTATTGTCCAGCCGTGTGCCCCTTTAGCCTTCACTTCACAACTACCAGTACCTACTGTTTTCTCTCCAAGATACGTTCTTTTTTATTCTGTTCGTCTCTCCACCCCAGCACCACCTGATTTTTCTGGATTGTTTGGTACTCAGCTGATGGAGGTTAGCTTTACAGAATAGTTTATAATTTTTCCCATTATACAGTCTCTTTCATTACGGACCCATATAATTCATTATTATATCACTTTCCAAGATGGCATCCTCTGTTCTTTGGAAACAGTAACTTTGGTATTAAGACAACAACAACTAGAAAATTTAAAAGAATATGTAAATTAAAACTTTATCATAACAGCCAAATATCCATTTGAAACATTAATTCACTAAATCTCAAAATTACAATTCAAAGATTCATGTTCTACATAAAATAGAAACATTCTAAATGATAAACTTAAATAATTTACAGATAGTAGAAATATAAATATCATAGGATACAGTTTCAATGAACACTATGAACAAATAAAGCTTTACTCAGTTACGCATGGATCAGGACACATAAATGTCCACTAACCTCTCTGGAGAGAATTTTCGCAGTAGGGACATCACATACATCAGATAATGCAACAAAGTCACCAAATGAAGACATCCTATCAGCCCCTGTAAATAAACATGAAAATGAGGTATTTATCACAAATTGGAAAAAGATAGTGTTTAAAAAAAAATTCAACGTGATCATATAAAATCCATTTCTCAAATTTAATGTTATTATTTACATAAGATTTAAATTAACAGATTAGTAAATCACTTAACTGAAATAATCAGTGAAGGTGTGTTCTTTAATTTTACCTTCTAGAGCAGCACTAGGCATCCAGCCTGATCGTAAGTACTTTTTAGGCTTTGTGGCTACATGGTCTCTGGTGTAACCCCTGGACTCTGTGGTTATCGTTCGAAATCAGCCATTGACAACAACTGACAGAGACATGACCCTGTTCCAATCAAACCATTAACAAAAAAATAGGTGGCGGGCTGAATTCTGCCCAGTTTGCCAATCCCTGTTGTAGAAGGTAAACTATGATATCAGGTTTTTGAATAATCTTCCGTATTTTCCATAAATGTTATAATAATATTCATGTTAAATTCACAAATTAGACATTTGTGAAACATATAATTCTAACCAAATTCAGTATCCTCAGACTAACCATACAATTTTAGTCATAAATTAAGCAATACAAATACATTTAACAGCCTAATCTGAAATGACATGCACCAGATTCCAATTATGCTTCCATTTATTACATTAAAATTCTAACACACACTTTCATAAATAAATTTATTCCAAGGCACTCATATAATCATTCGGAAGTATTAATAAAAACAAATTGAAGAGACTTTGAAGTCTGACAGCGAAACAAAGATATTACCATTTTATTCTATTTTAGATAAAATATTGCTTTTACTACTAAAAAACAAAAAACCCTGTTATCTTCTGACCTCTTGCTCTCGCATATGCAGTCGATATGGGTGTTAGGGTTTTATGCATGTCATAGACCATGCAGACTTTCGCCTCATCTTCACTAAGTGGAATTCCAACAGCAGCACCTGGTATAGAAAACCATACAAGAAACCATAAATCTCATGTTTAGTACTTGTCAAGACGACATTTTTCTTACCACCTAGTCTATGCAGCATAATTTCTGGCACCTGTGCCAAATTAATCAAAAATCTGTTTGACCAGATAATTAAACACCAAAAATACAGCTGCAGGGGAAAATCTCTTCTCTCTGGACTCTGAAAACACAGCCACGTGTCGGAGGCCTGCCAGCACCAGCTATGTGTATGAAGCCCGTTTATTTCATTAATCACTCTCTCCACCCTGCTGGACACTACACAGTTTATTTCTTCCCTGCTCTTGTCGTTTTAATATCGAATAAATAGCTGAGAACTAATTATGTGTTGGACTCTCAGCAGATCTGGTGATATAAGTAACTAAGAGGTAGAGCTGACTTAAAAAGTAAAAAGGTATCTCATACAATGGCTATGAAAAAGTTACAAATAAAGTGCCCTAAGAACAGCTTCTTTGGCTCTCCTCAGTTCCATCTTAAACCACCTGGAAAAGTATTTAGTCATACTGCATTAAGTCATTTCATTTTTTATTTATTTTCTAAATTTCATGTTTCCACTACAAAAAAACACACACTATTTCCTGATCTTCCAATGTTACACAATTATGTATATGTAAATAATATATGTGTGTTATTTTATTTTCAGATTTTATCATGTGATCATATTGAAAGTGTTAACAGACTTGACAAACGTGCTTTCAGACTTCACAGAATGTGTGTATTCATATTAGAACTTGTCAATTCTTTTTTAAACGAAAAAGAAGTGCATTTCGAACAGTTCCAGAGCATTCCAGAACCCAATGCTTTACCTGCTGGGCTGACATGCTTGAAAGAGGCAGCAGCTGGAATGCCTAAAGCTTCCTTGAGTTCCTTCACCAGCTGCCAGGCATTCAAAGCATCACACAAGTTTATAAATCCAGGAGCTCCATTTAGAACTACATATAAAAATATATACACATTACCAAGTAGAGTCAATAAGGTCAGATATATGTACATTTCTTAAAACATAAAAATATTTATCAAAACTGACAGACATGTTTTAAGTGGCATATGATTAAGAGGCAAACAAATCTAGCCAAACATGTAAGAATTGGATGAAAAAAGTGAAAAAGCTCTAGAGCCTAATTACTGAGCCCGTCTTACACACACAAAAGAACATACACACAAGACACAACTGGAGGACCAAATCCAGCCCATCTAGAAGTAAACCAAGAGAAATTCAGGAAAGGACCACAGGAGAATCACAAGACTCGTGATGATCAGGGATCCATTCCTGTACGAAGATTAATCAATCAAGGCCATTACAGAGACAGTATAAAATTTAAGTTATAAACCTTGTCAATTTAAGAAATAATATTATAAACCACAGTGCAAGAACTATGAGTTGGAGGAGGCGGGGAAAAAAAAACGTGTTGGGTTTTTCTTCTTTTACACCAGACTCAGGAGATTCCATCTTAAACCTCGTGGAAATTTGAAATGCGGTTAAAAAAACTACAACTTCAGAATTCTGCACTGCCCACTTTTCCAGTGGCAGGATTTCCTAGAAGCTAATCTCTTGTGAATAAACATTTGTAAGTTCAGCACATACAATTAAACAAATGGTGGATCATCAATTAAAAGCAAACTTAGAGGAATAACTGCATTTCCTAAATACTAGACACTTTTAAAAGTAAAACTGCCAACTATTTCCTGAGTGCCCAATGTAATGTTAGGCACTGCTATGCACACTTGGGATATTATCAGTGAATAAAACAGTCCTTCCCACCTCGCTACCCCCTAATTACTGTCCTTCTGGAGCTTTGGGAGAGGCAGAGAAGAAACAAAATAGGCAACAAACAGCTAACAGTAAGAGAAAATATTAGGTATTGATATGAGTTGAAAACATCTCCACACAAAAACCTGTACTGAATGTTTTTAGTAGCTTTATTCATAACTGTCAAAAATTGTCCTTCCATGTTTTTGTCCTTCAATAGGTAAATGGAGAAACCAACTATGTAATATCCATATACAGTGGAATATTATTCAGCGATAAGAAGAGATGAGCTCTCAAGCCACCAAGAGGAATCTTAAATGCATCTGACTGAATAAAAGAAGCCAATGTATGACTCTAACATTATGACATTCTGGAAACAGCAAAAGTATGGAGACGGCAGAAAGTTCAGTGGTTGCTGGGTATTTTTAGGGGGTAAAACCATTCTGACTGCTATTATCGACGTGGATACATGACATTATGCATTTGTCAAAACCCACAGGATGTACAACAATGAGTAAAACCTACTATAAGCTATGGACCTTAGTTAATAATAATGAATCAATACTGTTTCACCAATTATAACAAATGCACCACACCAATGCAAGACGCTATCGGGAAATGAGAGAAGGGGGATATGTCTGGGGTCTGGGAACTCTGTAATTTCTAAGAAAATTTTCTGTAAATCTAAAACTGCCCTAAAAAATAGTACTTACAAAAAGAAATAGTTCCCTTGACCAAGTACAAATAGAAAAGCTGTTGAAAATGAAAGCACACGAAGTATTTTTTTTTGCCTCAGAATCTAAATGGGGAACATATAAGGACGAAATATCTGAGACACAATAGTAGATGAATCTGTTTTAAGAAATTCTAAAAGTAAAAATTTGTGCAAAATATCAGGTTTCTAATTATTCATTCAATAAATATTTAGGGAACAGGACAAGCAATATTCTAATCACTGGGGATACAGCAATGAACAAACAAGAAGCAATGAACAAAGACAAGGTTTCTATTCCAGAGAGCTGGTATCTCAATGGGAGACGACCATTAAAACAAATACATACGGCAAAATAGGTAAGAGTGATGTAATAAAAGTGCGATGGCGAGCTACTCTGGTCTGGGTGGTCAGGGAAGGCTTCTCTGAGGCAGTGACACTTAAGGTGAGAAACCAGAACTATGAAGACTGGAAGGAAGAATTCTGGGTAAAAGGAGCAACTAGTGCAAAGGCCCCGGGGTAGAAGAACCTCAGCCTGCTCAACGAACAGAAAGAAGGTGCTGAGAGAAATGGATCAGGGGAGGATAGTGGCGGGGTAAGACCAGAGCTAACGGGGTTTACAGGGCAGAACAAGGCCTTTAAGGAGGAAGGAAAGCTGAGGGATGGTTTTAAGTAGGGTGTAACATCTGATTTACATGTTAAAAGATGACTAAATTGTGAAGAGACAGGACAAAGAGAAAGCTGAGATTCGTAAGATGATTGCAGTCTGGGAGATTATGGCGGTGACTGGGGGGATGGGGTGTATTAGAAAAGATTCAAACCGAATCTGAGGTAGAGTAATAACAGAACTTGCTGATCCCTGACAAGTGAAGGGTAAAGCAGAGAATATTTCGGTTTCTCCTCAAACCTCCCACACTGCTGCTGGCTGCCTCCTCTCCCTCCGCTGGTGACAGGGAGCAGAGAGAAGCAGACAGAAAGAAACGCCTGCATCATCCCAGTACCATGTGCCAAGCTGAGTGCTCTGGGCTCACCTTCTCAGGCTCCAGAAAGCTGTCCCCCAACACCAACCCTCCCAGCAATGCCTGGGAGTCCATGGCCTTCACACCCACAACTCTCTCCTCTGCCCCTGCACCCACCCCACCTTCTACCAGAGCAGTAGAAGAGCCCACCTCTAAGAACAAGAGCCCACCTTACGTACAAAACAGCATATAAAACTGAAAAACCCTCCTGTAACTCTACAAATGCATGGAAGTCCTGACTCATTTTTTTGTTAAAAGAATTAATCTTTATCACTGTTATTTACTAACCTCACATTCCTATTTCATCCCACGTCAACTGGGCTTCCGATCCATCATTCCAAGGAAAATTCTTCTTGTGACATTCCCAAGCCATATAATCACTTTTCTGTTTTCACTAGAATTCCAAGCAGTTGGAACTCTACAGGATTTCCAACCTGGTTTTCCAGTGCTGGTTCCTCCATGGGTACCCCCAGGCTTGGTCTTGACCTGCTTCTATGAAATCCAGGCCATCCCACCCTGTCCTATGTCTTCAAAATTATCTATATGACAAACACATTCCAGACTACACCTCCAACCTGACCTCTCTCCAGGACCCCAGATTACCTCAGTATTTTTTGCTCACAAGTCCACTTGGCACCTCAAACTTAAGGTGGTGAGAAGAGGTATTATGTAATTTACTTTATCTTCTAAATGGGAACCACATCAGATACAATACAGGACACACACACACACACACACACACACACACACTCAGCAAACCATGCCACACAACACTCAGCTTTTACCTGTGATGGGAAGCTTGGGTTCCAGTGTGTATAACTGAGCAGGAGTTTGATGGGGGTTCATTCCATACCGCAAGGGCATCTGAGATATTCCTTTACTATACTGTTTCCTGAAGTAATCTGAAATTGCTTCATCATATTGTGCCGTATGAGTGAAAGCCTACAAAAAGTGTAAGTTTTGTGAAACACCAGCAGCATTTCCCAAAGTGATGACAGGACAGTCTTAGGTAGGAGAAAGACAACTATACCCCCTCACCCTACATATACGCCCGTGCAGGAAAGACACTAAATAATACTAAATAGCACGAAGAATTATTCCCTTTCCAATTCTCTCTCAATCTTTTAAAGAGAATAGCCTTCTAATATTTGGTCTCTTTGTTTATAACAAAAGGATAGCAGCTCCAAGCAGAGCCTTAGGGGATGAAACAATGTAGTGAGGACCGAGCACTGTTTGGTTTTGCAAACACTGCACAAAAGCGCGCCCCCACCTTCAAGGCTAACTGGCGTCTAGTCTCCAAGGAGGTGTCTTTACTGTCGGAGCTCTGCATCTCTGTGGACACGGCTGCATAGTCCTCTGGTTCACACACTACTGTCACCCGCGCGTGGTTTTTGGCTGCTGCTCTCAGCAGGGTTACTCCCCCTTTGAAGAACAAAAGACGATTGGTATTGTCATATCAGTTTGACCTATTTCAAATATAGTCGCTGTACACATACTCCAACTTTAATTCATGGCTTAAAAGATGAGAAAAAAATAACCCAGATGAATCTGTACAGAAAGAGACAGCTGATGAATTACAGTCATTCTGGAAGCTGTAACTATTTCCTACTTCCTCAACAGTGAATTTCAAAACAAAATCTCACTTAAGATTTAAATAATCCTCTCCTCTTCGTCTTTAAAAATGGTTTTTCTACTTACCAATATCAATTTGCTCAACAGCCTCTTCAACAGTCACACCTGGAGAAGCCACTGTCTTCACAAAGGGATACAGATTACAGACAACAACTCTAAAAGAAGAATTTAGCTGTCATCAAAAATTCAACTTCTGTGGTTTACAGGTATATAGGAAAAAAATACGTCAGTGGCTAGTAACATGACCAAAACACCTAAAGATCTAAAATGTAAACTGTGTGCCTGACAGTTTGGAACTCTAAAAAATGATGCTGAAAAGTCAGAATCTCTCCTACTGCACAGCATAGGTAAACAGAAGGGATTTTAGTCAGCAGGTGCTCTCAAAACACATTATTCCCTCTAAATCATATTGTCATGCTGCCTGGGTAAGCTTAGCTACCCATTATATTATCAAGCCATCAAAAACCTTTTTAAAATTTTAGCAGAAAGATAAAATACAAGGCCACAGAGAACATCATCCTTTTGGAATGTGACCACTATTATCTAGGACATTTAGATTCATACACTGCTGCAGGGAATGTAAAATGATACAGCACTTTGGAACAAACTGTGTGGCATTTCCTTGAAAGGTCAAACACACTGTTACCATGTGACCAAGGAATCCCACTCCTAGGTATATACCAAAATGAAAATATCTGTCCACAAAAAACTTGTACATGAATGTTCACAGCTGCATTATTTCTAACATCTAAAAGGTAGAACAAATCCAAATGTCCATCAACTGATGAACTGATAAATAAAATGGGGTATATCCATACAGTGGATTAGTTTATAGCAATAAGCAATTAAAGCACGGATATATGCTATAACACTGATGAACCTTACCAACATGCTAAGAAGCTAGTCACAAAGGACCACATATTGTAGGATTCCAACGACATGAAATATTCAGTATAGGTAAATCTATACCTAGAGACAGAAAACGGACTGGTGGTTGCCTAGGGCTAAAAGGTGTTAGGTGAAATGAAGAATGAATGCTAACAGGTATTTTTTCTTTTTTTTTTTGAGGGAGATGATGAATATGTTCTAATATTAACCACGTGATGTCTGAGCAACTCTGAATATACTAAAAACCACTGAACTGTAGGTTTTAAACTGGGAAATTATACAGTCTGTGACATATATCTGAATAAAGCTGTTACATATATTAAAAAGAAACAGTAAATTATCTTTCTGCAAATAACCAGGTTGTTTGTATGTACTAAACTTTAGATCATAACTTCCTAAAAAAACAAAGGTTGTTTTCAGTTTTAGCACACATTTTGGTAATATAAACTTGGAAAAACCAAAATGCTAATATGTATATCATCACACATAAGGTACTCAATGAGTGTTTATAGGGAACAATCGGGAAATAAAACCTAATGCTAATCTTGATCTTTAAAAAGGGGCACCAGATTTGGCATACTCTTTACTTTTCATCCTTAATATATTAAAAATTCAACTTTGAATTTTTACCTTATAAAACTGAAATCAAGTCTGGCCATGTCAGCATTATCTTCTGGGATATTACGAGACAAGATTCCTAATTGAACAAAGTTAAAGGATTAGTTCAAAAACAAGTCAGAATAAGGTACTTCTTTCCAATACAGTGTCATCAATCAAGTTAAAGCCTGTAACACTGCCTAATTAAGAATACCAAACACATACTGTGTTTCCCCGAAAATAAGACCTAACCGGACCATCAGCTCTAATGCGTCTTTTGGAGCAAAAATTAATATAAGACCCGGTATTATATCATGTTACATTACATTATACTATATTATATCATATCATATTATAAAGATCCGGTCTTGTATTATAGCAAAATAAGACCGGGTCTTATATTAATTTTTGCTCCAAAAGATGCATTAGAGCTGATGGTCCGGCTAGGTCTTATTTTCGAGGAAACACTGTAGTTAAAAAATAAGATTAGCTGGTATATTTGAAAACCTTTTTTATCAGTTCCCGATTCCCCTTCTTTTCCTAAACAACAAAATGTAAAAGGAATTTTCACATAACTGTTGCCAGTTCTATGCGCTCCCCTAAGTAAATGGCTTGTCTGATTCTTAGCACCATACCCTTTTATTCTGCCAAATTTTATCTTAACTGGTAAGCTGGCAAGGCACATGTTTCTCACCATTTTAGTTGATATGCAATTCATTGTCTCAGATGAATGAACAAAGAAAAGCACTTTGAAAGTTACATTGTGATACTTTATCCTAAGTTTGAATCATGACAAAATCTTTTCACACATAAAATCGAAATATTTTCATTAGCTCCAGCAGGAACTACTACTACTCTAAGTTAATTATCAGGTCAGGACTAATAGCAAGCAGAGGAAAAGAATCAATCCAGTGCATATAAAGCAAACTAGATTTTAAAGAGGTTCTAACATATTATGACTTTAGCAGCAAATGTTACAATACCAATATACTCTCCCAGATAGTTTTTTTTTGAGCTTATGACCTGACTTTTACCTTGTTCATTCTACAAAGTAAACAAGTAAAATATTCCTGAAAACCACTGGTTGTTTTAAACTGGAGGTACTAACCACTTACCAGCATGGATTGCAGGATGCAGGGTTTTCACACGTCCCCCTAACATTTCAGGAAATCCTGTCAGCTCAGAAACATCTCTGAAAACAGATACACAGAATATTGCTCCTCTTTCTGCTGAATTGTCATTTCACATTTCACACTATTCCAAAGTATCTTCTAACATTAAATCTACTGTTCTCATTTTGAGAGACTTTTCAGAGGCTGAAATTTCAGAATTCAGAAATTAAATAATAAGCTATACTAGTGATATATCAGTAAGAAATAAATTCAACCGAGAACTTGGGAGTATATAACAAAAAGCATTTAAAATATTCTTAGCTCAGAAAGAGATTAAAGTAAAAACAACAATTTAGTTTTATGAATAAACAAGAATGAGTGGGGAAAGTAAGATTGTTTAGTAAAGTGGTGTTGGTATTGGAATCACTGGTTAACCCCACACATAAATAAATTTTCAATGTATCAAAGGTCTGAGCATTTAAAAAATCATAGAAGTACCAAAATTTAATACACGAGGAATATTGTTCAAAGCATTGAACAAAAGATTAATAGATCTTTCTATGTAAATATTAAAAACTTTTACAGGGGGAAAAAAAGCAAGCTGGAAAAACAATTGCAAAATGTGACAAAGGGTCAAATGAGAGAAAATATGTAAATATCAATCCATACCACCAAGCTGACATGAACCCTCTCTGGCAGAATTTACAAATTTAATGACATGAAAAAATGCCCACAATATGTTCAATGAACAAAAAGCAAGAAGCAAAACTATCTTCTATGAAATAAAGTATATGCTTATAAAAACATTGCAGGAAACACATCAACATGTTAACAAAACTGAATTATACGCCATTTTTACTACCTTCTTTAAAGTTTTCCACATTTTTCAAATTTTCTACAATCAACACACATTGCCTATTTAGTAAAAAAAAATCTTGAAGCAGCAAGTTCTAAAATAGAATACAGAATTTCCTGGGTAGATTTTCCTATTAGGGAGGACTATTTGCAATTGACTGGTGTTTAACCAGGGATTCACACAGTTCCAACATAAACTGACAAACTGGTGACATTATGGTTAATTGCTAAAAACAGATTTATTATTAGAATTAACCACCATTTGGGGTAATTAAAAACTTGCTACTCCTTTATTGTTAAGAATTTGTACGTCAGCTGCCTTCTTCGGAATAATTCTCTGCATGCTCACTGCTATGTACTCACCAATTAAAATTTCATCAGTTTACCTCACACCTCAAGGTTAACTTCCTACCATGAAATTTTGGCTCCTCCTCTTACTAGCTGTGTTAATGTTGGGTTACTTCATTGTGCCTCAATTTTCTTATAAAATGGGAATACTACTGCCTACACCAAGAAAGTTGTTGTAAGGATTACATTAATCTATATATAAAAGTGTGCAACAATCACATTTTAATTGGAGAGAAACACATTTACATTCCCAATTTTTTTAAAAGACACCCATAGTGGGAGTAATCGAGGGGTGGGTAGACGTACAGATCCAACAAAACTAAAGAGTTGTAAGTATTTAAATGGGACATGGATATGCAACATAAGGGCTCATTATACCTCCCTTTTTTTGTCTGCAATGTTTCCACAGTACAAAGTTTGGTGGGGAAAAAAGAAGCTATAGAAGAGGACCTTGCTTAATTTGAAGGGTCCAACCAGAAAAGGACTCAACATGGGAAAATGGAAAGATTTCAGGCTTTGGATTCTCGCCCCGCTGCTGTTCAGAAAAGACCACCCTGTGTTCCATGGGACTCTTATGAAAACCCCACCAGAGAGATGCTGCAAGAAGACTCTGGAACATATAAAGCATTTATATTTAAATAAACTACAGCATTCTTGCATATGAGCTGTCAAATTTGGGGAAACTGTATATTGCCCACACAGGGCAGGGTTACAAGAGGAAAAAGGCAATAATTTACTTCCACAGAATCTAGACCGCAAGTAGCTAACTTTTCCACATGGCAACAAAAGCAGACAGATCCTTCAATCCGTTTCTAAAATATATTTCCGGGTGGATACGAACTCCCACTGCAGTGTATTAAAGCTGTCCTATGGCCTTTTTCATTTTCTAACCTTCAGTAGTTACTCCCTTTCCAACAGCACAATGCCAGCAACTTGAGGTCACGATTTGCAGCCTGATTTACCTTCTGCTCAGTCCTTCTTCCCATCACTTAGGCCAGGTAATGAATAAATAGCTTATGGACGAGGGAATGAATGATAGACCTGTGCTTTCGTATGGCTACTAGAGATGCTAAGAGAAGAGAGGTAGGCTTGAAATCTTCATGACGTCAACAGTTTACTAAAGAGCCAGTCAAAACAGATCATGTGAATCATAAATTGAGTTTGCCTTGCAACAACAAACAGCCTGCCTAAATCCATTTGTTATAGGAGGTGCCTTAGAAGGAAGGCTCTGAAATGAGGACACCCAGGGTCCTAACCCCTAGCTACTCCGTACTACAGTCTGTAAACTTGAGCAGAAGTTATTAAATCTCTCTGAGACTCGCTTTCCTCTTCTGTGGAGTGGGGTAAGTCGGGTACCGATCTCACAGCATTGCTGGGGGTTGTAATTAAGGTATTTTACTCACAGTGCCTGGCATGCATTACTTTCTGGTTAACGTGATCACACGCCATTCTGATTGGACTGAACTTAAAAAACTAAGTTATGCCTTACCTGACTGCCAAACCAGCATCCCGGAGAACTTTTGCAGTCCCTCCAGAAGCGATCAGATTCAAACCGACAGAAGTTAGGTTTCTGGCAAATTCCACAAGGCCGGTTTTGTCAGAGACACTAAATAAGGCTGAAACAGAAGGCCTTTTGCATCAGTCGCAATACATTACATTATGGTTTTCAAGGCCTTAGGTGGGGGATGGGAGGGATCACGAATCCCAAGGCCATCATCCCCTCTGCCCACACTACCCAGGGCCGGACGTGATCCCTGCCAGCCGCCTGACCGCGGACCGGGGCCTCCAGGCCTGCAGCTCAGCCAGGCCTTCCAACCCCCCCCATGCTGCTCCCCCCCATGTCACCGCCGCGCGGCCGCAGCTGCCGGGGTGAGGGCGCCAGCGCGGTGGGGGGGCCCCGGCGCCCAAGGCGCCGCTCCCGTGCTCACCGAGCTGGCCGGGTGCCATGGCTGGGGCCGCGGGGTCCAGGGACGAGCGGGGCAGCGACAGCAGCGACGCCACGTGCAGAGGGAAGCGGGGCGACCAAGCCCGCGATCCGGAAGCGGGGCGGGGCCTGGCGGCACCTGACCAGTCACGTGGCCTGGCGCGCGCCGCCCAGCGCTCAGCCGAGCTCAATTTTAGACACAAAATTGGAGCCTGGAGGCTGAAACGGAAGGCGGCGTGGGGCTCCCGCTGAGTTTCCGAGACGTGGATCTTAAACTCGCCGATCCCCGCCAGGAACGTCACGCTGTGGGCCTGACGCGTCCCCCTGCCCCCTAACATGTGGCTGCCCCGCGGCCGCAGGAGCAAATGCCTGTTGCCCAGGGCCGCCTGTCCCCAGGCGCTGCGCGTATAAAAGTATCCAAAGCGCTGATGCAGAAAACAAAAGCAACGAAAGATGCTCAGGTTGACAGCACCTTGGCGATCTCCTGGCATCCTCCCGTTTTAGTAGATTAAAAAAATAAAAGGAACACCTAAAGATTAAGTGATTGACTGCACCGTTCACATAATAAAGGCAAAACAAAGTTGACATTCATTTGGGGTTTTGATTCCACGCGTGGATGGAAAAAGGGGGTTTTATAGAGTAATCTCACAGGGTGTTCTGATTATAAATTCCTAACTGGGCAGTTCATGGTGGGTAGTCACACCCCAGGCCTATAACTTCTTTAGTGAAAGGTTTTCAACCTGCCCTGTCCATTGCTCTTGTGCACCTAAGTTAACACACCTTTGAAATACCAGAAGTACTTAACCTCTTGAAGGGGGTATTAACCCTCTAGAGAGCAGAGAATGTTGTTAACTGGCCTGTAATCCAATTCCTGTCTTGTTTTCTTTAGTCTTCCTTAAGTCGCCTCCTTAATTTCAAATGCATAAAACAAGCTGCAAAACTGTTATTCTCCAGAGCATTTGAGCTCCCTGGTGTATGGCATCAGTTTGGCTCAAATAAACTCTCATAAAAATGCTCTACAGGTTTAGAGGTTTCTTACATTGACAAAGCTTTTATAAGTAATGGAAGCAGAGAAAGGAGAAAATAATGCTGACATATAGTGATAAGAAGAAAATAAACAGCACTTAGGCACTCGGCATTTTTCCTGCATGTGAATTTCAAATATTCAATTTAATAAATATTTATTGAGTACTTTCTGCCTAAATGGCAGAAATACAGTGTCAGAAAGACAGAGATGAATGTCATCTAATCACTGTCCTTAAGGAGCTCATGATGGAATGAAGGTATAGAAACACAGGTACGGCTAGAAGATTTTAACAGAAAGAGAAAGCATGAGATTAAATTGATTTTTGTAGAGGCCCTTTGGATTGCTGCCAAGTGTACTTAAAAAAAAAAAAGAATGCACTGTACGTTCCAGACCAAGACACAACTCAATTCACCTTAAGATGTTTACTAAGATTAATTCTAACTAATCCCTTCGTAGTTTTAAAGTTCAGACTCGATAATTATCTCACATGTTAATGGCAAGAAGAACAAATGAAATTTTTGCTAGCTTTGTGATCCTGGCC